>NC_063450.1:13225577-13308316 GCF_020379485.1 Brassica napus | reverse complement strand
TACAATTCCTTAACATCTTCTGGAGGTGTTAACTTGAGTTACAAAACCACACTCGACACGGCGAGTGAAGGAAAATTTGTCACTAGGAGCCCCCGAAGATGGTAGACGCCTTATCAAAAATGTAGCAACGGGAAAATCCTATGAAAAGATGGATAAAGAAATAGGAAATTCGATAAATTCAAAAGATAATTCAGATTGGAAGAGATCAAGAATTCCCTCAATTCACTCCACTCTTTTCTTCAGAATCAACACCTATCTGATATAGCCCAGATCGAAGATGATGCCTTGTTCGATATGGAAAATCAATTAGAAGAAGAGGCAAGCTATTCAGCCCCCTATTCTGTGTTTAACATTGTTAGTTTCACCAAAGTCTATGACATTGCTGTGAAATCACGCACTGGAAAAAAGGAAAAGTTCAATATCAGACAAGCACTTACTGGCAACAGTAAAGCGAAGTCAGTTTTTTACGGAAAAATAAATATGGTTTACGGAAAGTTAATGGAAAAGGCAGATTCTTTGGGTGAACTTATCTGAAACTTAGAAAGTCAAGTAGCTGAAATTGTGACTGCCATCAAAAGAGAAACAAGACGTCTTCCCCGGGGAACTGATTTAAACCCGAAACGTCAAGTCAGTGCCGTAATGTTGCGTAGTGGGAAACGTCTCGCGACAAACACGAAGAGCAACACCGAAATTGGCAATTCTGCTAATGCTGATGAAACATGCAAGAGCGATTCTCAGCCTATATACTTCTTGATGACCCTGACCCAAAATCTTCTCGCGAAAACGGGAAGTCTACCACTGAGATTAATAAAAAAAGACTATAGATTTAGAAGTAGAAGACGATTCGGAAATTGAGGCCGAAATCGATCGACAGAATGGCATCCACGTTGATCGACCAGTGGATCCTGTCGTCGATCAACATCCGAATAACCCTATCGATCGACGTCCCACTCGACCCGAACCAACGATTGAGAGAGTCTATAGAACCCTACCCCCATACCCTCCTAAATCGCAGACTAAGAAATCATTAGAATATGCGTTCTGCAAGAAACATTGGATAAACTTACTATGGAGATGTCCCTTAGTGATGCTATGAAAATAGCACCCTCGATAAAGAAGTATGTGAAGGATATGACGTCTCCAAATTATCTAACTGCTGAACATAGCGTGTTGATGGTGTCAGAGGAAGTAAGCGCCATGATTCAAGGAGAAGCTCCAGCTAAGAGGCCTGATCCTGGTAGTTTCGTCCTAGATTGCAATATAAAGAACACGCGTTTTCCTCTATCACTATGTGATCTTGGCCCTAGCGTAAATCTTATGCCTTATCCGTTGCAGTAACCTTGGGATATAATTAGTTTATGACAACTCCGATAACCTTGGTTCCAGCTGATCGATCTATCAGAGTACCTGAAGGAATTCTAGAAGACATTTCCGTAAAAATTAATAATTGTTTTGTGCCTACGGATTTTGTTGTGTTAAAATACAGACAGGAATCAAAAGACCCCCTCATTCTGGGTCGGCCATTCCTAGCTACAGCTGGAGCGATCATTGATGTGAAAGAAGGATGGATAAATTTGAACATCGGGGACATCTCGATGATCTTTGATATGAAAAAGCTAATCAAGCGACCCTTGATAGATGACCAAGCCTTCTATGTGGAAGAAGTTTCTGACCTGGAAAAAGAATCTTTCATAGACATGTGCTCAGACGACCCCTTAGAAAATGCCCTTACCCATATAGAAAGGGAGATCTTCAGCATAGATAACAGAACAGACGATTACGTGCGACTGATGGATGCAAGTATCGAGGTTGCGAACATCGAAGAAGATGATGACTCAGACATTATCGTCGATCGATACCTCAGGGAGGCCATCGATCGACAACCATCTTCATTATCTAATTGGTCTAAAGACAAAGCACCAAAAGTTGAATTAAACCCCTCGCCAATGGTCTTAAATATGCATTTCTTTATGACCAATCCTGTCCTGTTATTGTCAATGCTAATCTTACTAGCGGAGAACTTGCGTTATTATTAAATAAACTACGCAAGTACAGGAAAGCAATCGGGTACTCTCTCGATGATATTCCTGGTATTTCTCCTGATCTCGGCATGCACCGTATTCATTTGGAAGACGACGTAAAAACGTCGGTAGAACAGCAAAGGAGATTAAACCCTTATTTAAAAGAAGTAGGCAAAAAGGAAATTATTAAACTCCTATATGGTAGAGTTATCTATCCTATTTCGGATAGTAAATGGGTAAGCCCCGTACATGTTGTACCCAAAAAGGGAGGTATTACAGTAGTGAAGAACGAAAACGATGAACTCATCCCGACCCGTACCGTTACTGGACATAGGATGTGTATCGACTATAGGAAATTAAATGCTGCTACTAAGAAAGATCACTTTCCCCTGCCCTTTATTGATCAAATGCTGGAGCGTTTAGCCAATCACCAATATTATTGTTTTCTTGATGGATATTCCGGATTCTTTCAAATTCCCATACATCCGGATATGATCAAAAAACGACCTTTACATGCCCCTATGGAATATTTGCGTATCACAGAATGTCATTTGGTCTTTGTAATGCTCCCGCAACTTTCCAACGTTGCATGATGTCTATCTTTACAGACATGATTGAGGACTTTATGGAAGTCTTTATGAATGACTTTTCAGTCTACGGATCAAATTTTAAGAGTTGTCTCGATAATTTATGCAAGGTATTGGAAAGATGCGAAGAAAAGAACCTTGTCCTAAATTGGGAAAAATGCCATTTTATGGTTAACAATGGCATCATATTAGGACATAAGGTTTCCGCCGCTGGTATAGAGGTAGATTGAGCTAAAATCGAGGTAATGACCGGTCTACCCGCACTCAAAAATGTAAAAGACGTGCGAATTTTTCTCGGACACGCCGGATTTTATAGGAGGTTTATACAAGATTTTAGGAAGATCGCTAGACCTTTAAATAACCTCTTGTGCAAGGAAGTAAAGTTTGACTTTACCCCAGAATGCATGAAAGCTTTCGATGATTTAAAAAAATCCCTTATTACTGCCCCCAACGTTCAAGCCCCCGACTGGAATCTCCCTTTCGAGATCATGTTCGATGCGAGTGATTTTGCGATAGGAGCAGTTTTGGGCCAAGATAAAAAGCTGCATGCCATCTACTATGCCAGTCGTACGCTTGATGAAGCGCAACGGAATTATGCAACAACAGAAAAAGAACTACTCGCCGTAGTCTATGCATTTGAAAAATTCCGTCAATATTTAATTGGCACACATGTGATAGTTCACACTGACCACTCTGCCATTAAATATTTGATGCAAAAGAAAGATGCAAAACCTCGACTCATACGCTGGATTTTACTACTCCAAGAGTTTGATGTTGAAATTAAAAACAAACGAGGAGTAGATAATGAAGTCGCTGACCATCTTTCTCGAATCAGAAAAGAGGATAACGTCCCAATAGACAATTTCTTCCCAACAGAGAACGCTGCACACATAGGCACATCTTTCATAGGTCAAATATCTCTCACTTCTAATGAGACATCGATCGATGTGAAAGAAAACATATCGATCGATTCAAGTAGTGATACATCGATCGATAACGACAGTATCGCAACACCTTGATTCCCTAGTAACCAAATTCGCAGCACCTCGTCTATAAAAATAAATATTGACATAACGGTTAACGTTGCTGGTGATAAGATAAATCTTACACCTGATGAAGAATCGCAACGGGAGGTGCACGCAATTGGAAGGAAATCGAAAGATCGACCCTGGTTTGCTGATATAGTTAACTATTTGGCAGCCGAAGTCGAGCCTGAAGAACTCAAGGGATATATGAGGAAGAAATTCTTCAGATATGTTAGAAGATATCATTGGGATGAACCATACCTCTACAGGCATTGCTCTGATGGGATATACAGACGATGCGTATCCGAAGCTGAAATTCCAGACATTATATACCAATGTCATTGATCTGACTATGCAGGACATTTTGCCACCTATAAAACGGTTTCGAAAATCCTTCAAGCTGGATTCTTGTGGCAAAAGACTTTTCGCTATGTCCATGCATTTATAACACAATGTGACAGATGACAAAGACGAGGAAAAATCAGCAAAAGACACGAAATGGAACAGAAGTTCATTCTGGAAGTAGAAGTCTTTGATTGCTGGGGGATTGATTTCATGGGTCCTTTCCCATCCTCATACGGAAACAAGTATATACTAGTCGCTCTAGACTACGTATCCAAATGGGTTGAAGAAATAGCTTCCCCAACCAATGACGCATCTGTCGTTATTAAGCTTTTCAAGAGCATAATCTTCCCACGGTTTGGAGTTCCTAGAATAGTCATCAGTGACGGTGGAACCCATTTCATCAATAAGGTCTTTGATTGATTACTTAAAAAGAACGGTGTTCAGCATAGAGTAGCTACGCCCTACCACCCACAAACCAGTGAACAAGTAGAAGTCTCTAATCGGCAAATCAAAGAAATTCTAGAGAAAACTGTAGTAATTTCCAGAAGGGATTGGTCTAGGAAACTAGATAATGCACTTTAGGCCTACATGACTGCCTATAAGACACCGTTGGGAACAACACCATTCCACCTCCTTTTTGGCAAATCTTGTCATTTACCAGTCGAACTGGAGCATAAAGTACCTTGGGCCACTAAACTTCTGAATTTTGATATAAAGCCTGCTACTGAAAGGAGACTCATCCAGCTTAACGAGCTTGATGAAATCAGACATTTAACCTATGAGAATTCGAAACTATATAAAGAAAGAACTAAAGCACACCACGATAGGAAGATCTTATCCCGACACTTTGAACCGGATGATCAAGTCCTTCTTTATAACTCTCGGCTAACGTTATTTCCTGGGAAGCTTAGATCTCGTTGGTCCAGGCCATTCACAGTAACAGACGTAAAACCCTCCGGAGCCATAACTCTAAAAAGTGAAAAGGGGATGAGTTTACAGTGAACAGCCAACGAGTAAAACATTATTGGGAAAAACCACCAGCGAATCAGCCAATTATTCTAAGAACCCCTGATAACTAGTTTATTCAGGAAGTCGAGCTAAAGACTTTAAATTAAAGTGCTGAATGGGAGGCAACCCATTTTCTTTCAAAAAAAAATATAAAAAAAAATATATAAAAATTTTTCATTTTCTCGTAATTTTATTTATATATATTTATATCTTGGTAATAGTATAACATTAGGAGTAAATAAATTAGGAGTAGTTCATTTGGAGAAATATCGATTGATGTAGTTGTTCTGCCATCGATCGATGCGGACATATCGAGGGTAATCTCATTTAACTCGACATCCGCCTCTTTCTCCTCTCATTCGCAAAACCCTAACGAAATCAAAACATCTATTTTCTCTCTCGATTCTTGACGGATTTCTTCCGTTTCTCGGTCTAATCCACTCGATTTCTCATTCTCTATCTGTTTCATTCATTCACTCACCGATCTACAAGGTTTGACTTCGAAATTCTCTTTTATTAGGAATTTTTAGAGTTGAGTTTTGAGATGAACTAGAACTTATGATTAGGCGTGAATTTGGGATGGTTTTGAAGTTTCTAACGATTATCTAGTGTCAGGATTGTGAATCTTATGCTGTTGATACCTTGAAGGTTTGATTTGGACTTGAATGATTTTTGCAGGTTTCGCGATTCGACATCGATCGACATGAACTTTATAGCATCGATCGATATCCTTATTATCGACTAACCTTAATGACATATATCGATCGATGTCTCACATACTTCATCGATCGATATCAAGATATATTGATAACACTATCTCACTCCTAGTCTCTTTTTTGTTTGTTTTCAGATGAGCTCCGACGCAGCCGCAGAGAGACATGAGAGGAGGACGAAGAGGAGATTCGACGAATCTAGCACCTCCGTACAGCACCGCGACCCTTGGCCTTGTGACGATAAAACACCCATCGACACAGTCGAGCCGTTCGCTGACCCGAAGAAAGCGGTCAACAGCAAGGAGTGCATCAACCTCATGCTCAAAGACGAGTGGGACGACTACGACAGCTTGTTCTACAATGCTTGGCTTGGCGTCTCTATCGAGCCCACACGGTTCATCGATCCATACATCTTACGGAAGCTACGGATCGAGACAGACATCAAAGAGATGATCACGCAGCTCGGACTTGGCACCATGGCCACTCGCGCATACGATCTCCACGTCGACTTGGTCAGACAGTTTATGGCCACAGTCGATTTTACCTACAGCATCTCGAGGGTGCGGGTAGCAGGAGATGGTACACTGACCTTCTTTGCCAGGGGGATTTGATACAGGATCTCCATCCCCGAACTCTGCCGCATCTACGGTTTCGATGAGACTGCAACCCCGAGCAAGCTCCCACCCTTCCTAGGCCTCGACAATTTTTGGGAGATAATCGGCACGGGAGCGTGGGACTCCAACACCGCCACACAGACAGATATACATCACCCTACCCTCTGGTACTTTCTACGGGCTCTTGCAAACACGTTGGTTTGCAAGATGGAGCCCAACAAGGTGAGGATACAGGAGCTTACACTACTCTTCTGTGGAGTAAACGGCTTGGTGGACCTGACTCATCTCGATGAGAACAACGACGTCGTGACTCCAAACCTTGGAGTAATTTTTGCTGCGCATTTGGTGGAATTGAAGAAAAAGCCCTTCACAGGCAAAGGCAGGAAGAAGGAGACGGTTGGGAGTTTGCTGACACCGATCTTTGAGTATCTAGGCATCCGCCTAGACCCGAGCACAGCTGACCGCTCCCACCGCTTCATGGACAAGCCAAACCTGATGAACTCAGGTTGGCTCAAGGACGAACTTCTCTGGAGTTTCAGGATCGGGAACCAGCACCGCCTACTGCAGATGCCGAACAGGACGATCACAGACTTCAATTACAGTGTCGAGAGACTCTGGTTCATGCCCGATGCCCAGCTCCTCCGCGATCTTCCGGCCATCCCGCGCAGACCTCCCGGAGTGCGTCGAGCCAGAGCCACACAGGGACCACCAGAGGCACCTCTTCCTGACTTCCCGCACATACCAGATATCCCTATGCGCGATCATGGAGACTTTCAGAGAGAGGAGTGATGTGGAGAGCGTCGGCTAGGAGTAGAGAGTCGACGAGAGGAGGACCATCAGAGCTCACCCACCAGCAGCAGCAGGACGTTCCAGGCGGCGTAGAGACCCTTCGTCCGAGAGCGACGACGAGACCAGCGAGGACACCGACTAGTCCTCCCATTTCTATCTCTTTCCCGAACTTGTTTTTCTATTTTTCGAACTTGTAGGATTTATATTTTAGACATATCTATGCTTTATGTTTGAGACTGTTTACTTATTTCTTATGTTTGGAGTGTCTAACAGAGCTAACCACACTGACAGATCAAACGAGTTCGATTCTAGACATGAACAGAATTTTATGTTCTTCTCCATCGATCGACACAGAGTGGATGGTATCGATCGATGTGCGGGACAGATAGGTACGACACCTTGCTGTAACATCTCAAACATCTAACTTTGCTTATCACCACCTTTGGACACTTTACACCGAGACGGTGTAATTTAAGTCTTGGGGAGGTAGTACTAACACCATCTTCTTGAGTTTTGTCAAAATCTTTTCAAAAATAATTTTATTGAGTTAAGAAGGAGACTATGAACTTATGATTTTTACTTGAATGTCTAACCACTTTTTCACACCATTCTAGATTTACTGATTGCAGATAGTACTAAAGATGCTAAAGTGGATCAACCTGTCAACTATACAAACTTGCCTAGCTTGTTTGAAAGAACCAAAGCTAACCTCCAACACTAACCTGACACTACTGCTTGTCTTGGGGCTTGGTATACAGGGGATCAGATTCTTCAAACAAGTCTGGAAGGTAAAGCCTTATGTAGATTTATTTATCACAATTTTCTCTCTCTATTTCGACCCTAGATTTATAGGTAGAGATAAAAAAAAAATAATAATAATACAAAAAGAGAAAAGGAAAAGAAAGAAAAATATAAATTATATAATAGGTGTTAGTTAGGTGGAATCTGAACAAGACTTGGTGGCTACAACCATTAAGGTTTGCTTCATAAGGATTCCAACAAAAAGAATTCGAACGGGACTTGGTGGCGGCAATCATCAAGATTCGATTCATATGAATTCTTGGATATAGGTCAAACAGAAGTGAACAGGACTTGGTGGCAACCACCATTAAGTCTTGATTCATGGAAACCTGTCCAATCTTGGTCAATGATCTTGCAATATAAGCAGACTTGACTCAAGAGAGAAATTAGAGAGAGAGAAATTAGGAACTAACTTTTACCTGCAAATCCAGAAACTTGTTTGAGAATCCTTGCATCCTATGATCGATACTCCCAAGGTAAAACCTGCACTTTCATTTATGCTAAGAAATGAGGTTGGTTAAGGGGAATGTCAGATAAGATTTGCTAAGTTGTGGCAAGATGAATTTGGTTGCTAAGCTAGGATATTGCATGAAGTGCTTTGTGATTAGGACCTTTTAGATGTGGATTGCAATATTGTAGAGGTGATGACTTCTATGTTTTAAATCTTTGAGTCCCTGATGTTTTCAAACCTCTTTCAGAGAGACTGTCCGTTTGTTTTGCTTGAGGACAAGCAAAAGGATAAGTTTGGGGGAGTTGATATACCATGAATTTCACCCATTTTTAGTCATGGTATATAAGTGTTTTAAGATCTATTTACTATGTTTTAGAGTCTTTTCAAAGCAATTACAGGTTCAGTTACTTAATAGAAGGAAATAATGCTTTTGGGACGCTTTGGAGTACTTTTACGCGTACAACATCGATCGACGCTTAAAGAGCAATATCAATCGACCTGAGCCAATTCAAATCGATCGATAAACGTTGAGCGACATCGATCGATGTTGGATTACCCGAGGATTAATCACGAAATTAGAAGATTTCATTTCCTAAAAGTTTATTAATTGCAACCTAAGCCCTTAGCCGCCTGTGAGGCTATATGTACTAGGGTTTTGTATCATTTTAGAGGCAGACTGGCCTAAAGACCTAGTTTGGAGAAGGATCATTTTGGCTACTATTAGGAGAGCTTAGGATTTGGAGAGATTTATCTGAGACTGCATAACAGAGAAGATCTTGAACTCCTTTATTTCTATTACTCTTACTTTCTGTGTTCAATATTTCATTTGAGTTTTATTCAAACCATCATGACTTTGTCTCTCATATTCAATATACTAAATAGACTCTACAATATAATAGTTAGTAGTTAAAACACTTATAAACCATGAGTAAAAGTGGGTCAAATCCATGGTCTATCAACTCCCCCAGACTTACCCTTTGACTTGTCCTCAAGCAAAACAAACAGGTAGTCTCTCTGAAAGAGGTTTGAAAACAGTCGGGACTCACATAATTTTAAAATTATAATCGACACCTTAGACAGTCCTAGTCTCAGAAGCACATTATACCATATCCTAGTCTGGCAACCAAGATCATCTAGTCAACAACTTAGCAAATCATGTTTGACAATCCCCTCTACCAACCTCAATATCGATCACAGGATGCAATGATGCTCAAACAAGTATCTGGACCTGCAGGTAAATAATAGTACCTATCCTCTCTCTCTACTAATTCTGTCTCTCAGTCAAAGTCTGCTTATATTGCAAGACCATCGACCAAGATTGGATAGGCTTCCATAAATCAAGCTTTAATGGTTGTAGCCACCAAATCCTGTTCACTTCTTTTTTACCTATATCCTTCAATTATTTGTGAAGCAAGCCTTAATGGTTGTAGTCACTAAGTCATGTTCGAATCCCTTCCTAATTAATCTATAATATATAGATATATATATTTTTTATATAACTATATCTATAATTTTAATCTATATTTCGAAAATAGAGAGAGGGAGGATGATAAATCTACAAAAGGCTTTACCTTCCAGACTTGTTTGAAGAATCCGATCCCATGTATACTAAGCCCAAAGACAAGCAAAGTTGAGCTCGATTAGGTTGGAGGTCAGCTTTGCTTCCTTCAAACACTCATAGCAAATGCAACATAGTTGACAGGTTGATCCACTTTGGTATCTTTAGTGCTATCTGCAACTAACAAGTCTAGAATGGTGTGGTTAGATAACAAGTAAAATCAATAAGTTCATCATCCCCTTCTTGACTCAATAAAAACTTTTTTGAAAACATTTTAATAAGACTCGTGAATAAACTACTATTAGTAAACTACACTGTCCCCAGTGTATATTCAGTCGGAGTTATGGTGATAACTAAATCATAAGGACTCAATGTAACAAGTTAGAACGAAATGGATGTCGATCGATGTAAATGTGTTGATATCGGTCGCGGCAGGTGATGTTATGTCGATCGTTGTCGGCAGTGTTTCGTCGGTCGATGCTCACGGCAATCGTCTACTCGGATCTTTTTTTTTGTTTTTTTTTTATGACCTGCAATAAATAAATAAAAACCAACATAAATACTAGATTAATAAAAACCAATTAAATATTACTTGATAGTGGGTTGCCTCCCACTCAGCGCTTTGTTATAGTCATTTAGCTTGACTTTGGAGGTGATTTGGCTAGTAGTGTTGAAAGCTAGGACTTTCTGGGAAACAAGTGTCCATCATCTCCTCTGCGCCATTTTTCCTTCATTGTTGCAGTTTTGTTTTCCATCTTCTACAATCTATCTCCAAGACTCTCAAGGTTGAACTGATGTCTCATAAGTGTGGGATAAGTATCAGCTGAGATCTCCTCTCCATGGTTGTGTGTATCAGACATGTCTGATGTCACCTTTGGTACTAGCCTGCCTCGGTTTGTAGAGTCGTCGGCCGATGTCTGTTTATGAATGTCGGTCGATTTGTTGTTGCGTCTGTCGATCGATGTTGTTGCTTCTGGTTGACGGGCGATGTATCCGTGAATCTCTACTATCTCCCTCTGTATTGCTTTTATCTGAGAAGTCAAAGAAATCATTGTAAGGTCCATTGGGAAATATATGTCATCACATCTCCTATCAAGCCTCTCTTCTGTAGTTTCCAGAGTTCTGTAGATCTCTTCTACCAACTGATCAATCTCTGGTCTGGTGTGAAAATCTGGTTGAGACTTCATCGAGTGTGAGTTCTTTGGGTCGTCGTCGATAGATGTTGAGTAGTGTCTGTCGATCGATGCTGGTCGATGTTTGTCGGCCGCATGCTGAATTTTGGCTATGCCTTGCCTCATCTCCTCCATGCATGTAGTTAACCAACTGATGCTGTCGTTCAGTGCATAGTCGATACCATCAAGCTTCATCTGGAAATCACCTTCATTCTTCTCTTGGGCTCCACAGACTCCATAGAACATCTCATTGATCTCGTCCTTGGTGTAGATCTCTGGTAACAGATTGGTTTGTGTGAATGAGCTAGTATTTTCTAGAGGACATATGTAGCTCTGCTCATCTCTTGAAGAACTTTCCATTAGCTTTCTGATATCATCCTTGGACACATTGATGATGTGTCCATCCACATCTCTTGCACATCCCTGATCATCTCTTTAGACTCCATACTCATCCTTCTCTTCCAAGTAGAATTTCCTAGTTCCAAAAAGGTCAAAGGATCTTCTGCCAAATTCTGGACGTCTATCGATCGATGGAGGGACGTCAACGTCGATCGATGGAGGGACGTCAACGTCGATCGACGGTCGAGTAGGATGTCTATGCCACCAGCTGTGTCATAGAACTCTTTTGTAACCCTCTGCTGATGTGTTGGGACGGTGCGTTGTTGCATGGAGAGATTGTCTGCTCCATTAGCCATCTGAAGAATGTCTACAATGTCCTCTCTGGATACTTACAGTGTATGTCCATCTATTTCTCTTGCATAGTCGTCTGGGTCCCTCAAAATTCCAAATTCATCCTGTGTTAGATACTGGTTATCAAAATTAGGGTTTTCGCTTACAGTGGATGATGGTTTTGGATGGATGTCGATCGATGATGGAGGTTTGTCGTCGATCGACGGACGGATGGCTTTGTCGATAGAATGGCTGAAACGTGTTCTTTCCCTAGTAGCTTCTACTTGTTGTTGATCTGCTTCATCACGTCTTTGCATATTGAGAAGTTCCTCATATGTGAAACCCTCATGAAGTTCATCTGCTCCTGGCTCATGAATTTCCGTTTCTACTGCATAGCTTTCGTGATGGTGATCATCTGCCCAACTGCCAATTGAGTAGTCTCCTTCTCGTACACGATCGACTCTAGTGTCGATCGATGGGTAGTAGGCAATGTGGGTCGATGCTCGTTTTCGGTTTGTCTGATGAGGATGAGTGTCGATCGATGTTGAGACTGTTTTGTCGATCGACGGTGCATTACTTTTCCAAGAGGAATGATGTAGAAGTTTGTCTTCCTCATCAAGAATGGCTATGTACTCTGTAGCTCATTCCTCCTCATAATCTTCATCATACTCCTCTGCATGCATGGTGTCTCTGGTATGTGCTGTCATGGTGGGATTGTAGTAGTCGTTCTCCCAATCATTTGGAGTACTGTCAATCGATTCTTCTTTGGGTGTGTCGATCGATTTTTGGGCGGCACTGTCAATCATGTGGCTATGTGAGTTTCAATCGACGCCGAGTATTATGTCTCGTACTCAGCTCCACAGTGGAATGCTGCGATGAGTCCTGAATCATTAATTCTTCTGGAGGACGTATGTGGCTTCTTGACTGGAATAGGATTGTAGTGGACATGAGGATCTACGAGCGTCAGGTACAACTGGTTAGTTTGCAAGTTTCTCACTGTTCCTACTGTCGACAAGAAATCTCTCTCAAGTAATAGAGAAGAGTTTCAGTTTAGCTTGATATCCAAGACATGGAAATCAACTGGAACTAGGCCATTACCAATCTGCACCTCTAGGTCTCTAACAATTCCTCCCGAGCTCCTCTGAGAACAATCCACAAAAGTGAATAATTCCTTGGAAGGCTAGACCTGCAGACCCAGATGGTCTGCCATAACCCTAGGTAGGATGCTAACTGATGCTCCTATGTCGCACAAGGCATGTGGGAACTCAATGCCTTTCACCGTACATGGAATTGCCAATTGCCCAGGATCACTCTTCTTCTTCTTCACTGTAATCCTCTTCTTCATCTTTTCTCTAGCTTCACAGAACATTCTCCTAATGTCTTCTTCGGTCTCTCTGGTTTCTCTGAAGAACATCCACAATCTGTGGGTAAAATAAGCCTCCTCGAATGGCTTTTCTAAACGAATCCTGAAGGCTCTCTTTTGGAAACTTTCCCTTTCCTTTTCATTAGCTCCCCTCTTCGGATGTTTTGCCATTTTTTACTTTCTTTTCCTCAGGGTTCTTCCCATAGGAACCCTATCAACTTCCATAGGATATGCTGCATCATCTGAAGGTGTCCTGATGGCCTCTGGTGGGTTATCTGAAGGTTTGGGTTGTGGCATGAGTGCATTGAGACGTGCAACATCTATCTTTGGCATCTGTACACGGTATGTAAGAGGTGCTCGTCTATCGATGGGTGCTGGAGGTTGTCGATCGATGGCGGTCTCTTTCTGTCGATCGACAGGAGTATCAGAATGTCGAGAGATTTTGACATAAACAGAGATGGGCAGATGTGGGTGTCTTGCTGCGAACTCCTCGTGAGTCAGGATCCTCACGGCATTGCAAGATGCGGTTGATTCCGTAGGTGTCATCGAACGATGCTCTGGAGAGCCTGTTGATCGATTTTGAATGAAGTCTGTCGATCGATGTTCGAAGTCCGACGTCGATCAACACTAATGCGATCCGCCGAAACTCATCGAGCTTTCTACTTTGAAATCTCCTTCTTGCAGCTTCTCCTGCTTCACCACTTGTCAGAAATCATCATCTATGATGGCGTTCACGTGGTGCTTCATCACATCCTACCCTACCCCTCTTGTTAAGGCTTCTTGCCTCTTAACAGCTTCTCCTGTCTGAACAACCTGCATCTCTAGCTTCTTCACATGAGTGCCCAAAGTTTCAAACTTTGTATTCAGATTGGTGTAGACAGAATCAATCTTCTCATTGAAGTCCACCGTCATTTCATCCATCTGGTCATTCCCAAGAATGGTTGCAGATCTCTTCCTTTGAAAATCAGTGTTCTTGGTGCTGCTGCTAGATGCTAAGTTCTCAATAACTTTCACAGCCTCCTCTAGATTCCTGATGCTGAAGTTACCACTGCTGGAAGAATCAGGAGCCATCTGATACTGCACCGTGATGCCTCTGTAGAAAGTACTGAGAAGTTGTACCTCATTGAATCCATGGTGTGGGCAATCTGTCTGATAAGACTTGAATCTGATCCAGGAGCTTCTGAATGATTTTGAAGGCTCCTGAGTGATTGTAGCGAATGATAGACCATGGATTTGACCCACTTTCACCCATGGTTTATAGGTGTTTTTACTACTAATTATTATATTATAGAGTCTATTTATTATATTTATAAGATCAGGAGTGATTTGGAGATAAGTGATGATTTTGGAACATTTTGGAGATATTTGGAGCAAGCACCCGAGATGACCATCGAGCTCGACCATCGGTCGATATTGAGGAATAAATATCGATCGATGTTCACATCAGAACATCGATCGACATTGAAACGCGCAGAAAGCATGTTTGGTCACAACCGACTTTAAGCCCAAGTCTTCACCAATTTACAAGATTACCCCGACGAGTTTTAACCTAATTATATAAGCTTTGCCACCATGTTAGAGGAAAAGTGGTGCTTTCTTGTGTTTCTAGTTTTATTATTATCAGCAAAGTTTTTTAGGATTTTTATAGATTGGAGAGAAGATTCAAAGTTATATTTGTGATTGGAACTCCATTAATATCTATTTACTATTCTAATGAAGTTTTCTTACACCATGGGTGAAAGTGGGTCAAATCCATGGTCTATCAATTGCTACATTCACTCAGAAGCTCCTAGATCAGATTCAAGTCTTACCGGAGAGAATGTCCACACCATGGATTCAATGAGGTACAACTGCTCAGTACTTTCTACAGAGGCATCGCGGTGCAATACCAGATCGCTCTTGATGCTTCCAGCAATGGGAACTTCAACACCATGAATCCATAGGAGGCAGTGAAGGTCATTGAAAACCTATCATCTAGCAGCAGCACCAAGAACACTGATTTTAAGAGGAAGAGATCTGCCACCATCCTTGGGAATGATCAGATTGATGAGGTGAAGGCAAAGCTGGACAGTATTCACAAGCTTCTCAGGAAGCATGTCTGCTTGGCTAAAGATGTAGAGGCTGTAGATACAGAGGGTAGAGCAGAGGAAGCAGATGTGAACTTCATCAGTGGAACTGGATTCCAAGGTTTGGGAAACCAGGATGGAAACAGAAACTCCTATGGAAATAGGGGCAAATTCAACAAGAGTTCGCAGCACCAGAAACCCTACAGCAACAACTACAACAACAATTACAACAACAACGGGGGTTATGGAAGCTCCTACTACCAGAAGCCACCACCGCCAACTCAAGAGAGCAAGATTGAGGAGATGCTTGATAGAGTTCTCGAGGGACGGCAGTGCATGACAGTGGACTTTAATGGGAAGATTGATTTTGTCTACACAAACCTGAACACAAAGTTTGAGACTTTGAGCACTCATGTGAAGAAGCTGGAGATGCAGGTTGATCAGACAGGAGAAGCTATTTAGAGGCAGGGAGCCTTGACAAGAGGGGTAGAAGATGATGTGATGAAGCACCACGTGAATGCCATCATTGGGGATGATTTCTGGTAAGTGGTGAAAGAAGAGAAGCTGCAAGAAGGAGATTTTGAAGTAGAGAGTCTGATGAGCTTCGGCGGATCGCATTGGTGTCGATCGACGCCAAGCCACGAACATCGGTCGACAGAAGTCACCCAAAACCAATCGATATCCTCTCCTGGACATCGATCGACAACACCTAAGGAGTCAATCGCATGTTGCAGTGTTGTGAGGATCATGACTAACGAGGAGTTCATAGCAAAACACCCACATCCGCCCAATCCTGTCTACGTGAAGATCGATCGACATCAGGAGCCCGTCATCGATCGACATCAGGAGACCTTCATCGATCGACATCAGGAAACCTTCATCGATCGACATGAGGAAACCGTCATCGACCGACAACCACCAGCGCCCATTGATCGACGAACACCTATTACGTACCGAGTGCAGATGCCGAAGATAGATGTTGCACGTCTTAGTGCACTCAGGCCCAAACCCAAACCATCAGAAAACCCACCAGAGGCCGTCAGGACACCTTTAGATGATGGAATAGATTCTATGGAGGTTGATAGGGTTCCTACGGGAAGAACCCTAAGGAAAAGAAAGGAAAAAGTAGTGAAACATCTCAAGAGGGGGGCTAATGAATAGGAAATGAAAGTTTCTAAAAAAGAGTCTTCAGGATTCCTGTAGAAAAGCTATTCCATGAGGCTTATTATACCCACAGATTGTGGATGTTCTTCAGAGAAACCAGAGAGACAGAAGACGACATTAGGAGAATGTTTTGTGAAGCTAGAGAGCAGATGAGGAAGAGGGTTACATTGAAGAAGAAGAGTGATCCTGGGAAATTTGCAATACCTTGCACGGTGAAGGGTATTGAATTCCCACATGCCTTGTGCGACACAGGAGCATCAGTCAGTATCCTACCTAGGATTATGACATACCATCTGGGTCTTCAGGTGGAGCCTTCCAAGGAATTATTCACTTTTGTGGATTGTTCTCAGAGGAACTCAGGAGGGATTGTGAGAGACCCAGAGGTGCAGATTGGTAATGCCCTAGTTCCAGTAGATTTTCATGTCTTGGACATAAAGCTGAACTGGAACTCTTCTCTATTACTTGGGAGAGCCTTCTTGTCAACAGTGAGAGCAGTGTGCGACTTGCAAACCAACCAATTGTGCCTAACGCTCATAGATCCTCATGTCCACTACAACCCTATTCCAGTCAAGAAGCCACAGATGACCCCCAGAAGAATCAATGATCCAGGAATCATTGCAGCATGCCACTGTGGAGCTGAGTACGAGACTAAATACTCGGCGTCGATCGAAACTCATACTGCAACATCGATTAACAGTGCCCATCAGATATCGACCGACACACCAAAGGAAGCATCGGTCGACAGTAGTCCAGAAGAATGGGGGAACGACTGCTACAATCCCATCATGGCAGTAAACGATGCACCATCTGAGACCCGCGATGATTTGTATGATGCAGAATACAGAAATAACGGAATTCTAGTCTACAAATTTCTCCCTTTAAGACCAGAAATTCAGGCACAAGTGGAAACAGATTCACTTCTTGCAGAAGCCTATGGAAAAGGAACTAGCTCCAGCCGAATCAGTGAAGTAGACAGACGAGCGACGATCGACATAGAGATACAAGAATCGATCGACAAAGCCAAGAAGAAATCGTTCGATGTTAACTTCCCAGCATTGATCGACAGACGTCCAGAATTTGGCAAAAAGAGCTTTTGACCTTTTTGGAACATGAAAATTCTATTGGGAAGAGAAAGATGAGTATGGAGTCTACAGAGATGATCAGGGATGCGTAAGAGATATGGATGGACACATCATTAATGTCTCTAAGGAGGAGATCAGAAAGCTAATGGAAAGAGCTTCGATAGATGAGCACAACTACATATGTCTTCCAGAACATGCTAGCTCATTCACCCAAACCAAGCTAGTACCAGAGATCAACACCAAGGACGAGATCAATGAGATGTTCAATGGAATCTGCGGAGAACAAGAGAAGAACAAAGAAGACTTCCAGATGAAGCTTGATGGAGTCTACTATCCATTGAATGATAGTATCAGTTGGCTAACTACTTGCATGGAAGAGATGAGGCAAGACATAGCGAGAATTCAGCGTGCGAACGACGTATCTTGCTCTACATCGATCGACAGACATCGACAGGCATCGATCGATAGTCGCTTACACGCATCGATCGATAACCGCTTACCAGCATCGGTTTACGACAACCCACCACACTCACATACGATGAAGTCTCAACCAGATTTTCACACCAGGGGAGAGATAGATCAGTTGGTAGAAGGGATCTACAGAGCTCTGGAAACTACAGAATTGAGGCTTGATAGGAGGTGTGATGACATCTATTTCCCAGTGGATCTTAGCACTAGTGCTTGGACTTCCAAGATAGAAGCTATTCAAGGGGAATTAGTGGAGATTCAGAGTTACATTGCCCATCGACCAGAAGCATCAGCATCGATCGACAGACGCAACAATAATTCGACCGATACTCACAGACGGACATCGGTCGACGACGCTACAAACCGAGGGAGGCTAGTACAAAAGTTGACATCAGACATGTCTGACACACACAATCATGAAGAGGAGATCTCAGCTGACACATACGCCATAGTTGTGAGACATCAGTTCATTCTTTAGAGTCTTGGAGATAGATTGCAGAAGATAGAAGATGCAACTACAATAATGAAGGACAAACGGCGCAGAGGAGATGAAGCAATGCTAGACTTCTCTGGTACATGGTTCAACAAGCTCAGAGAAGAGATGGAGACTTGTTTCCCAATAAGTGCCAGCTTTCAACATTACTAGCCCAAATCACGTCCAAAGTCTAGCTAAATGACTATAGCAAAGCGCTGAGTGGGAGGCAACCCAGTAGTAGGTAATATTTATTTGGTTTTTATTAATCTTCTATTTATGTTGGTTTTTAATTATTGCAGGTCAAAAAAAAAGATCCGCGTAGACGATTGCCGTCAGTATCGACCGACGAGACACTGTCAACATCGATCGACATAGCATCACCTGCCGCGACCGATATCAACATCCTTACATCGGTCGACATACATTCCGGTCTGGTATATCGTTCTAACTTGTTACATTACATACTTATGATTTATTTATCACCATCACTCCGACTGAGGTTACACTGGGGACAGTGTAGTTTAAGTCTGGGGGAGGTTTACTGATATTAGTTTATTCATGAATTTAAAAAAAAAAATATTTTCAAACATAAAGTTTTTATTGAGTCAAGAAGGGGATAATGAACTTATTAGATTTTATCTTGTTATCTAACCACTCTTTAGCACCATTCTAGAACTTACTGATTGCAGATAGTAGTAAAGATACTAAAGTGGATCAACATGTCAACTATGTTACACTTGCTGAGATTGTTTGAAGGAACCAAAGCTGACCTCCAACACTAAACTTGACACAACTTCTTGTCTTGGGGCTTGGTATACATGGGACCGGATTCTTCAAACAAGTCTGGAAGGTATAGCCTTGTGTATATAGATTTATCACCCTCTATCTCTATTTTCGAAATATAGATATAATATAAAATATATATATTTTACTATTATTATATATATATATATACATATCTATTAGAGATTTATTTAGAAGGGATTCGAACAAGACTTGGTGGCTACAAACATTAAGGCTTGCATCATAAGAATTCTATAGGTAAAGGATTAGAACATGACTTGGTGGCTACAACCATTATGGCTTGCTTCACAAATAATCTAGGATATAGGTCAAAAAAAGTGAACAGGATTTGGTGGCAACCACCATTAAGTCTTGATTCATGGAAGCTTCTCCAATCTTGGTCAATGATCTTGCAAATATAAGCAGACTTTGACTAAGAGAGAAAATTAGTAGAGAGAGTGGATATCAACTAATGTTTACCTGCAGGCCCAGATACTTGTTTGAAAATCCTTGCATCCTGTGATCGATACTCCCAAAGTAAAGCCTGCACTTTTCTTTATGCTAAGAAATGAGATTGGTAGAGAGGAATGCCAGACAAGATTTGCTAAGTTGTTAGTTAGGTGAATTTGGTTGCTAAGCTAGGATATGGTATAATGTGCTTGTGTGATTAGGACTTCTTAGATGTGGATTGCAATATTGTAGAGGTGATGATTCTAAGTTTAAAATTGTGTGAGTCCCTGCTGTTTCCAAACTTCTTTCAGAGAGACTGCCTGTTTGTTTTGCTTGAGGACAAGCAAAAGGGTAAGTCTGGGGAGTTGATAGACAATGGATTTGACCCACTTTCACCCATGGTTTATAGGTGTTTTTACTACTAATTATTATATTATAGAGTCTATATATATATATAAAGTATTGTTTGCCTCTCTCCTGTGCCTCCACGTCGGATCCAGCCTGGAAACTCGCCTCCTGTACGCGCGCCACGTGTCCACCCTCTTAACCTGTTTTGTCATGTTTTGTTTTCATTGAATGGGGCTTCTCATTCACATTATATGTGTTTGGTATTTCGTTATCATGTTTCATGGAAAACAAGAGCCCAGCCCAAGTTAAAGACAAACAACATATTTTCCCGACAATTAGGGCTCATCGTCTTCCTCCATCTGACTTTCTCATATAGGGTTCTTCCTTATACGAATCCATCAACATCGAGACCTTTCGCCATTAATGGAGTTTCAGGAGATTGTGTGAGAAGAAACTTCGTGAGGAATTTTTGGGTCAGAGATTTAAGAGATTTATTGGTGTCGGTTCGTCTAACATTCTTCTCCTACAAAATGTTACGGATTCATTGATTCATGGTCATTAAGAACCATCTTTACTCATCCTCTAGGCTGTGTATATCCACCTATAAAAAGACCAGTTTCATCTCTTGAACATTATCCTCTTATAATTTTCTATAAAAATTAAAAACTTACTTTTCAGTAGAATGCCAAAGTCATATTTCTTTTTAGCTGATTTGAAGGCTTGCTGCTGTTTTTCCACTGAAGTTTGCGAAAGAGGAATGTGAAATGGATCCAAAGAGAGAAGTGATCCTGGCCATGTAGATGTAACACCTTCAAAAGCCCTCTTTTTGAAGTTTATGCATCGAGTTCATGTTTTTAGATGTTTGGTTTGATTTTATTGGTTTGAATATGATTTAATTCAGCTGTTTCCCGAGTTGTGAAATAAATGGATTTTCAGATCCGAAATTGAGTGTGTTTTGCGTTTGTTTTTGGAAGAAAACAGAGATTGGAATGCTTTTGTATTGACAGCATTTATTGTTTTTTGGGTTTTGCAAGTTTATACAAATCATCATTGGTTGTGGTGTATAACAGGTACATGCAGCTGCGTATTCACAGAATGATAGACCCACTAAAGAGATGATTTATTGTCAGAGATGGTGGATGCACTTAAAAGACTTGAAAGCTCTGGCTTGTGGTAGTGACCATGAGATATGTTGGATTTAGTGAAAACGAATAAAGAAAAAAGTTAACAAGAAGAAGAAGGAGAAGAAACAAGAGAGTTTGATGAACTAATCAGGAGAACCCCACATCTAAGAGAAGAAAGACAGCTCCGAATCATCAGTAAACCATAAGCATATGAGATCAAACGATGAGAACAAGAACCTATCACTAGCTCCTCCTTCCGGGTTAGGAAACCCAGCGAAGTTGACTAAGGAGATAGAGCAAGAAGCTGCAAATTGGTTCATGAGGTTTATGGAAAAGGCCCTCGAGAAGAGAACAAAGAAGTGTAAAGGCACGGGTGATGAAGATGTTAACAAAGATCCACAGTCCCTGATTTTCCAAGTTGTAAATTGGGTGGAAGCAGAACAGTCTGCTGATAGCACGAGATGACAGGTACATCCAAAAGCATCGCAAGTCTTTAGAAAGCTCAGAATCAAAATGAAGAATTTAAACATGATTCTTTAATATTGTTCCCATTTATACTCCAAAGGTTTCTTCGTTTCCACTTAGTATCGATAAATTAATTCATGGAATCTATTGTTGTTAATCAAGTTTACAATAAAGTGGTCATTCTCAAATGTCCTAGATAAAAGATGGTCACATCAGTAAGAAGAAGAAGAAAAAGACAAATAACAAATGTTTTACAAATTACATATGTAGGTTCGTGTAAACGTAATGAAGGTCAATTTATCATCATCATGAGTCGGAATCCTTGATCAACCATAGTCGAGAAATAAGTATAAGTCACTTGATGGCAGTAACAACAAGCTTGATTTGCAAGTAATTGAATTTTGTTTTGTTTCACCGAACCTAGACTTGCAAAAAAAAAAGGGCGAATATGATGGATTTAAGGATTCGGAAAACCTAGACTTTTTTAGAAAAACACAAAGTAACTAATTAGTACAGACATAATATTGCTAGGTGAAAAAAACCCCGCAACTTCAGATAGAAAGTTATATGAATAGATATATAGATATTTATACAATTCATTAATATATGATAGTTTCAAAAATCTCATATATATATTCCCAAAAAATAATTAAACACTGATTACTTTTAACGATACTATAGTTATGTAGTTCTCGGATTACATTGCCAAAAGTTAACAACCTTATTAACATATTATTCACAGCTATATGTTTCTAATCAATGTTTCCAGATATATTTATTTCATCCCATATTCAGATATAAATAAATATATATTAATATAATACTTATTAAGGGTTTCAAGGAAACAATTAAAATTACATTATTTCCATCCGGAAAGACACAACAAAAAAGCAAAACCATCAAAAAATATTACTCGCTTAAATTTCAAAGTTCCATAATCTTAAATTTCATGTATCTACCAATTACTTATCAAATTATAACAAAACTCAAACAATATATCAAACTCACATACATGCCTCCCTCTAACAAATGTAAGACTATAAAACATAGAAACAATTAATGCTTATTAAATAATATTCCATAATATCATACATGCCTTGCAAAAACAAACGAAAATATAAATAAATTAAAACAAGCAATGTTTATTATACATATACTTTAGCTTTGAAATTAATTTTATAATTCACATCCCGCCCGTAGGGCGGACCGACCCTAGTTTATTATATTTATAAGTTAAGGAGTGATTTGGAGATAAGTGATGATTTTGAAGCATTTTGGAGATATTTGGAGCAAGCACCCGAGATGACCTTCGAGCTCGACCGTCGGTCGATATTGAGGAATAAATACCGATTGATGTTCACATCCGAACATCGATCGACAGTGAAGCGCGCAGAAAGCCTGTTTGGTCACAGCCGACTTGAAGGCCAAGTCTTTACCAATTTACAAGATTACCCCTGACGAGTTTTAACCTAATTATATAAGCTTTGCCACCATGTTAGAGGCAAAGTGGTACTTTCTTGTGTTTCTAGTTTTATTATTATCAGCAATTTTTTTTAGGATTTTGATAGATTGGAGAGAAGATCCAAAGTAATATTTGTGATTGGAACTCCATTAATATCTATTTACTATTCTAATGAAGTTTTCTTACCAAATTGCTGTTATGAATTGCTTGGCCATGTCTGAGTAGTTCTATTGTTAGATTTTAGGGTTTAAATAGGTTATGAGGGATTACTCCCAACTATAGATTGCTGAGTTGTGATAATAATCATTAGGATTGTCATTAATGTCTGATTCTAGATTAGCTACCTATAACTTTCCCTAGGATTGTTAGATAAAAGCGATAGCTTCATTCTCATCCTGAAACCATTCTAATTGAGCTAAGTTTCTTGCTAAGAGTAAGGCGGGAGCTGATCTAATGAGAATTATTCAACCCGCGCATAAAGTTTAACTAGAAGTGCGTCGATCGATATACATACTAGATAATCGATCGACGGAGTGAAAGGTGTATCGATCGATATTCCTATAGGATAATCGATCGACACTTGCTATTGATCGAACACATTTGTTTGGGTCATTAGATCTAGTTAATAGACAAGTCCAGAAACGCGAGAGCTGATTGACTTGTTGCTTAGTAGTTGAGAACTATATTCTCATGCATGCAACTCATTATCCATCTGTAGGATTATAATTCCAAGTTTCCTGAATAAAAACCATAAGTCTAGCTATTTCCTTTAAGAACCAAAATCTCAACCAATCAATCGAGCAATTACTTGCTCAAACAAAACTGCAAATTTACATTTTAATCAGTAAACCATCCAACTTAACAAAACCCATTAGATTTGTTAGGTTCCCTAGCTCCTTGTGGATTCGATCACTAAGTAATGCAATTGAACCTCTTATTTGAGAGAGTAAATTCACTTTTTAGGGTAATTCGAGTGAGATCAGCAATCTTGCTCCTCAAGTCTTCAACACGCGCCTCATCAAAGAAGTAGCATAGGAATGCATTCTTGATGTCGCTCCAGGATGTGAGAGATCCTGGTGGTAACTGCTTAAGCCAATGCGAAGAATCTCCAGCAAGTGAGTTCTTGAAGAGCTTGCATGGAGGTAGTCTTCAGAGACTCCCTCGACTTTAATAGCAAATATAAGATCCTCGAACCTCTCCAGATGGTCAATAGGATGCTCGTGAGATAACCCATAGTAGGGTGTCTGTCCCACGAGTGTGTAGTACTGCGGCTTCAACTCGAAATTCCCCTCCTGAATAGTTGGAGGTTGAATGGCTGATATGTTGGTGTAGAACTGATCTGGACGGTTGTAATCAGCCAACGTTCTGGGTCGAGCAGCCTCATCTACAGGTAGAGTAGTGCCTGTTGCATCAGACTCAGGGATTGCAGCCCCCTGAGCATTTATCCTCTGACCTGCTGCATTACGCAGATGACCTTCCTGGTCATGCCGGTCTCCCCTATCATCACGTACAAGTATCAAGGTCGCAACCATGTCTCGTGGTTAAGTATCGATCGATGTTCGGACTGAAGTATCGATCGACGTCAGATGGAAGATTTCGGTCGACGGAAGAAGAGTGTCTTCGGTCGATGGTGGTGAGCGAGTGTTGGTCGACGGTGGCTAACGAAAATCGAGCGACGAACAAGTGTTGTTGTCGATCGATGAGGAACGTATTCCTTTGCGGATTGAACGCTCCAAGCTTACAGGATCTGATGAGAATAGCAGTTAAGTTTCCTTGTTGCTTCTGGTAATGTTGGGCATGTACCTGAAAAGCCAAGAAATTTTTTTTTGTGTCAGAAAGTGGTTTTAAGAAGAAACTTAGACCTAACAAGATTAAATCTATAAGGCAATTAAAGCTCCCCGGCAACGCCGCCAAATTTGATATCACTCAAATTACCATAAGGAGTGAATTACTCTCTCAAATAAGAGGTTCAGTTGTAGTACTTAGGGATCAAATCCACAAGGAACTAGGGAACCTAATAAATCAAATCAAAATTGTTAAGCTAGGTTGTTTAATGTTTTAAATGTAAAGTTTCAATTTTGTGAGCAAGTAATTGCTCGATTGATTGATTGGGGTTTTGGTACTTAAATGGAAATAGCTAGACTTAGAGTTATTATTCAGGTAATCAGGATTATATTCCTACAGATGCCTAATAAGTTGTATGCTTGATATTATAGATCTCAACACTTAATATAACAAACCCTTAGGCTTTCGCTTTCTAGGTTTGTCTATTGAACAGTGTTGATCGATTATTCTATAGGAATATCGATTGATACATTTGTTGAAACGTCGACTGATTATTCGATTGGAATACTGATCGACGCTCTTGGTCAAGCGTTAATGCGCAGATTGAATATGCTCACTAAGCTTACTAGATCACCTCTCGCTTATTCTAGCAAGTCTCAGCTCAGTTAGGATGGATCCAAGGTGAGATGCAAGCTATCGCTTATGTTTACAATTCCTAGGGCAAGTTCTAGGTAGCTAATCTAGAGACATACATTAATGACAATCCTAATGATGAATATCTGATATCACTCAAATTAACCTAAGGAGTGATTTATACTCTCTCAAATAAGATGTCGAGTTGTAGTACTTAGGGATCGAATCCACAGGGGGCTAGGGAACCTAATAAATCTAATTAAGTTTATTAAGTTAGGTTGATTGTTATTAAATGTAAAAGACAGGTTTGTGAGCAAGTTAATTGCTCGATTGATTGATCGGAGTTTGATGGAAGGATGGTTTGCTAGACTTAGGGTTTCCATTCAGGATTCAGGATTATAGTAGTATAGAGACTAAGGTTGGATATTCTTGAACTCAAACTAAGCCATAATCTATCAACTTTCGCATGTTTAGATTTTCTATTACTAGATCTAAGATCTCAACTCTCGCATATTGATCTTGAGAAAGTGTCGATCGACGCTATCAGCAAGCTTTCGATCGATACACCTTTCAGACCGTCTATCGATAAAACTACCAAGTTGTCGATCGACGATCCTTCTAGCAAGCTTTAGCGACCAGGTTTGAACTATGTTCACTAGGTTCCTAGATAACTCTCGTCTTTCTCTAGCAATCCTACCACAATATTTATGGTTCAAGCAATAGACCATTCTCCCGCTTGCGCCTAATTATCCTAACAACATGATTCTAGTTAGCTACTCTAGAACATAAGCAGTAAGTTCAATTCAATTGATGGATATCCTAACAACTTAGCAATTCTATATTTTGGGCTAATCCCTCATCCTATCTGAACCCTAAACCTAACAGGTGGATCTATTCAGACATGAAGTTGTCACAGAAAATCATAGAAAAAATAGATAAAAGAAATAAAGAAACCAAAGCCAATGGAGTTCCAGGAGGACTCTGAAAGAGTTCCTCCTTTCTCTCCTAACTAAGAACAATGAATAAATTAAAGCTTAGATAGCGTAGCCGTCAACCATGGCTTAGCAAACACATAAATAAGGTTTTAGGTCGTCCAAGGGTATTCTGGTAATTTGTAGTTGCTTCTGGGCTTCAGTCGGTCATAAAATATGCTCAGCCCATATTCTGGTATCACCGTCGACCGATGTCAAGGGTTCACCGTTGGTCGCCAGTCCTTCATCTCCTCGACAGCTTCCTCTCGCGAGGCAGACTGACAACCCTTCAGTAAAACATGCATAACATCTGCTATAGGATGCTGATTGACCTCAAACCAGTGGCATTGGAAAGCTAACGCAAAGCTCTATCTTGTGTCAAAAGATGACGGTGGAAAGGTCTCCACCCATAGCTAGACATCTGACGCGTCTGTGCAGCTCTGCACTCAAAAGGCTCCAAAAGACACCAAAATCACCACTTTCGTTCAAATTGTGAGAACCGAAATTCACACCATCGATTTCCGTAATCGGAGGAAAGTCAGGAAACCCTTACTTTCCCTGAGGTCCCAGATTCTATGCGAGAGCCAGTGACAAGTGACCAAATAAATACGGAAAATATGAAAAGATAACAAAACGAATTTATAGAAAAGGTAGATCTTATTTCGAATCCGCGTAAGAGCGTTGCGATCATTACAAGAGATTATAAAAGCTTCGGCCGCAAGAGCTGTCAGTGAATTACCTAGTTCTAACAACCTAAAACCTTAAACCTAGTTGAGTAGCAGCTCGATAACAGAAGACGGAAAAGATATGAAAATGCTTTTGATTGATTTCGGACTGAACCTTATGAAAGGCTGCCTACGTTACCCCTTTTGAGGATCAAGCCGAACATAGTTCAAGAGTAAACCAAGAGATCGAACTGCTTGTGCGCGTTCGTCTGGTAATTGGGTGCTAGTTATAGAAGCAGATCATGTCGAGGATAATGCCTCAAAGTTTCTAAGTGTCGAGAGTTTTTTTTCTTGCGCCTCTCGCCTAGGATTCCTTATATACTCCGCCAAGGTCGGTTTTAGCTTTTCCCTTCCTGCCCTTAAGCCGTCTTAAGTGAAAAATGGAGATATTCCATTTTTTCCGATCTTCATGTATATCCGCGGACACTTAACATTTTTTCTGCGGAAACTTATTTTTATATTTGTTTTTATAAAATAAAAACATAAACCGCCATAGTATCTACGAGCTCATTCTTAAAGAATCATAAGTGGGCTTGTAGTCGCGTTTTAGACCTCCTTGGGCCGAAAGCGTTTGTTACGATTTTCTTTTCGACAAAAACAAGTTCTCGCGGTATTTACCGTAAAGTTTCAACGGTAACTTTGGTCGGAATGATGTGAGAAATGATATGGCTGCGGTACATGGGAGCTAGCATTGCTGAACAGATGAGAATGCACGGATTTGGGTCGTACCCGTTGATCGATGTCCGAGACAGTTCGGTAACTACGTAGCGACCTGGTCCGCGCTGTATCTGTCGCTACGTAGTGACCGAACGAAAAGTTTGGTCGGTGGCTACGTAGCGACCGAATCGTTCGCGGGTTGGTCGCTACGCAGCGACCGACCGATTGGCTTGGTCGGTCGCTACGTCGTGACCGACCCGTTAGCGGGTCGGTCGCTATGTAGCTACCGACCGAATGGCTTGGTCGGTCGCTACGTAGCGACGGACCGAGTGGCTTGGTCGGTCGCTACGTAGCGACCAACTCGTTCGTGGGTAGGTCGCTACTTAGCGACCGGCTCGTTTGCGGACCGGTCACTATGTGGCGACCTTGTTTGGATCCTTTTCTGACGTTTTATGAACGTGTTCTTGGACTATGGGTGTTTAGTTTCGATGAATCAACCGAGATTAGAGCAAGATTTCACCGCAAAGTTCTTCTTAAAGATTTCTTTACGAAGATTACTTTTTGTAAAAACGTTCATGCAGATTTTTACAGATATTTGGATGTTAACTTCGTGGTGTCCATTTTTGACCCCAACAATATTAATAACTCGTTGTATAATATTTTCAATAAAAATTATACGAAATTCACAAATCGAGAAATATTTTTGACCCCAACAATATTAATAACTCGTTGATTCCGTCGTGACCGATTTTGACCCCAACAATTAGCCCCCCAGCTCGTTAGAATTGTGAGCTTTTACCGTGAGGTTCTAGCGAGTGGCTTGGCAAGTTAGGGAAGTTAGGAAAGTTAGGCGGAATTAATGGTTGAAAAGGTCCGTCGTAAGTGGTCTTCTCGTTCTTCTGAGAGTGGAATGCGATAAGGTTGGGGTTGCGTCTTGTGAAGGCTGCCTACGTACCCTTGTCGAAGGGATCAAGCCTTTCGTAGTTTGCCCTGGAGTTGAGATTCTTAAGACCTGTTTTCCAGTGAGACCTTTACGGTCCAGTTTATATGTCGTGTAGAGGTTATCAGGCATGTTGCTGCCGATGGCATTTTATATTGGTGTAGAGGGAAGACTACGAGTTGTCATCTCGTAATCTAACTTTGTGTGAACTGCTATATTCGTAATCTGTTTCGAGAGTTTTCCGCAGTGCATAAACTTGAGGGATTTCTGAAGATGCTCGAATATTAGCCAAGAGAAAAACTTTGGGATCTCGTACCAGGGTGTTTGATACTATGCCTAGAGATGTTAGAGACCAGTGTGTTGGGTTTAGGGCAAGACCTAGGTCTAATCACGGCTTTAGGGGGTGGGATGACTACTTCGGCTTACGTTTCCCGTATCGTTTTCAACCTGATTCCATCCTACTTTAAAGTCCGCGATATGTTCTCGGCTTACGTGACTTATATGGTAGGAATCAAGCATCTCTTCGAGGACAATTTTTAAGTCTCCCGAAAGTGCTGACCAAAATTTCAGATTTTTTTTATATAGCTCTATTACCCTTGTGTCGGGTGTACGAGAGCTATTGTGGGAACCGAAATTTGCACTGTCGATTTCCGTTTAAATAAGAAAACTAGGAAAAATCTAATTTCCCAGAGGTCGCGGATATCTGCTAATACCACACGCCAAGCAATCAGAACACAAGAATAACAACGATAAAGTATAAGAAATCGAAAAGAGAGGAAAGTAGATCTTATTCCGAATTCGCGTTTGAGCGTTACAAAAAAGTAAGAGCCTGGGCTACGAGAGCTGTCGGCGAGATTCCTAGTTCTAAAACCCTAAGACGGCAATAACCTAGTTGAGTCGCAGCTCGAATAACAAAAACGGAAATACGCCAAATTGCTCTAAGTGCTAAGTTTGCTCTGAGAAAAGTCCTCCGCATGCCTCTCGCCCAGGACTCCTTATATACTGGCTCCTAGGTTGGTTTGCGCTTTTCCTCTTCTGCCCTTAGTTATCCCATTTTTTCCGATCTTCGTAGTTATCTTCAAAATTTCGTATTTATCCGCGAAAACTTGACATTTATCTTTCCTTGCGAACCAAGCGTAAACCGCCATGCGGCTTACGGGCTGTTAGTTAAGAAATCGTAAGCTGGGCCTCGATTTGGGCCGTCTTCCGACTCGAAGCGTTTATTACGGCTTCTTTCGATAAAGAATGATCTTTCCGCCGTTCTTACAGTAAAGTTTGATCGATGACTTAGAATGGCGGGAAACATGAAATGGGTTCGCTACGGTCTTCGGGAGATAGCATCGAAGGGTATACGAGAATGCATGGACTAATTGTCGTATCGATGTTTCGGAAGAGCTCGACTCCGCCTTTCGCTAGTAAGCCTTGATGGCCGAAACCATATCGTTGCAGAATTGCTATCCTCCAATGATCATGTTGACTATGCGACGATTGTTATCGTTCCCCTTGTCATCCGGCCTTCTGCCGCGTTTATCCCCAGATTGGTTTCTTTGAGGAGATTTCTCCGCGGGAGGATTTCTGTACGCCTTCGGGGGGCCATCTGTCTGGAGGATGAGATCTTTCATGCTGGTCACTTCCTAGAGCTCTCCAGCTAGTAGCTTCGCGGCCAGCCTTGCTCCCAAGACTTTGCAGTTAGTGGTGGAGTGTCCTCGGGACTGGTGGAACTCGCATAAGGTGTTTTCATCATATCCTTGATTGCAAGTCCATGTATTACCCGTGGTTCGGCCCTGATCCGAGATGATCGCGTAATTGTGCGCTCCTTGGAGATCTTCCCCCTCGTGATTGACATACTTGTCGTTACGAGGGTTCTTCTTCTTCGTTTTTGGATCTACATCTTTCGAGGATGGTCTCGGCAACTTATGTTTTTGCGATAAGACTTTCGTTTCTTCCTCGATCATGATGTAGTCCGTCGCCTTGTGGAGGGCGTCCTGGATCATCCGCGGTTTATCGAGGGCTATCCATTTTCTGAATTTCGACTTGTACCAGAGCGCCTTTCTGAGCGCATCAATGGCCACCTTCTCGCTTATTCAGCTGACCCTGGACATTACCAACTTGAATCGGCTGATGAACTCGCGGAGGGGTTCGGCTTCCCCCTGGGACATACTCCAGAGATCGACATCGGAAGTTTCTCTATCTATGAACATAGAGTATTGCTTGAGAAATTCCGATGCGAGCTGTCGGAAACTTCCGATAGAGTTTCGCTTAAGGCGTGCAAACCATTCGAGGGCTGCCCCTTCCAGATTCTCGACGAACAGGCGGCAGTAGCCGGCGTCTTTTTCGCCGTCCTTCAGCCTCACTCTTCCCATCGTGATGTGGAAAGCCTGAAGGTGCGCCTTCGGATCGGTCGTACCATCATACCTCGGTACTTTGAGTTTTCCCGGATCGGATACCCTCATATCTGAGATGCGAGTGGTGAATGGGGTCTTCTGAGCCCCTTCCAGCAGCCTGTCAATCTCAAGTGCAGCTCTGGTAGCATGATGGATTTGGGATTTCACGGCTCTTACTTCTGCCGCAGTCTTGGTGATATAGTCGCGAAGATCGCAAGTTGGTAATGATGAACATCGTACAAGAAATTTGCACTGTCGATTTCTAGTGAGATTCCAACGTGCGGTATGGCGAGTTCGGACGAGATTGGTGTATTTGGGCGAAGTTCGTATCCGAAAATCTGCAAGTAAATAGTAATTTCTCATGCCTATAAGAAGGGAGGTAATTTCTTCACAACCTTTACACTTACTCATCATTCTCATAGAGAGGTTTCTTGAAAAATTATTTCTCTCTATCATTACCTTCTTAAAAAAGAAAACACGAGATGTCGAGTAAGAAGAGGAGTTCGAAGAAAGGGTCTTGCCCGCAAACGTTTCTGAAGAGCTCTGTGTGCCAAAGATAGAATTTGTTTCTCATTCGGTAGACCCGACCGAGAACGAGGCATGGTGGGTGGCGTGTTATGGTTCGATCACGCCTCCCAAAGAGAAATCGTCCCCGGTCATGAACCGTCGCCCAGTCGAGGAAGGTGCACAAAGTAGGAGTACTAGCGAATTCCTCCAGTTCATGCGGTCGTTCTACCAGATTTCGGATGCGGTGGAGTTCAGGGTTCCTCATCAAGGAGAGCGCGCTAGTAGTCCCCCGGAGGGTTACTTTACTTGTTACGAAGCATTCGTAGTGCGCTGTCGTTTGTGGTTCCCGATTCCCGAAATTATCGTCTGTGTGTTGAAACGTTTCGGGGTGGCGATAAGCCAACTGAATCCCTTTGGCATCCAGCACCTCATTGGAGTCCTGATCCTGAGCTATGAGCATGGTCTCTCCCTTACCGTCGCTCATTTCGAAGCGCTTCTTAGGTTGCAGATCATCAAGGATACGGACAAGTACAGGCTGGTCCCTCGGAACTTCATGTCAGTGGTTAAGGGGTTTACTTCTAACTTCAACTCGTGGAAGAAGTTTTTCTTCTTCGTTCGTGTGGACGCTGCGTCTGTCGTAAAGAGTTGTATCCCATTGTTCCGGAGGTTGCCGAACGATCGTCCCGTCATCAACCCTCTTGCTCCGTTTCCTGAGGACATTATTGCGGTGAGGGATCTACTCAGGAACGGTCCTTTTTTCTTAACTTCCTTTACGCCGAAGAGAGTTCGAAAGGCGTTGAGGTTTGTGCATCCTAGTCCTGCTTTGGGCGGGGAAACAGGGAGTGATTCCGAGCCTGATGACCAAGGTCCCGATGCTGCTCCCACGGTTGCGACGGGGCTGAATTCTTCGAAGGGGAAAGATATTGACCTCGGTGACCTGGAGTTTTCGGTGTACGATTGCATGCTTCTAGGATAGGATCCGGACCTTGCTTTCGGCGATGGAAGCAGTACGAGCGAGGTCCCTATTCAGGAGTTTGATGATTTCTTCGCTGGTCTTCCCTCGGGCTTCGATGCTCCTCCGGCCACGAACGAGTCGGGGAGGCCGAAAGTCATCGCGGAAGGATCTCGTATCAACAACGGGGTATAGGCTTTAAGAATTTTGGCGATCGTTTCAAGTGCATATATATATATATATATATATATATATATATATATATTCTCGGCTTATATTACTTGTTTGGCATGAATCGAGCATCTTTCCAGAGACAATTTTTAAGCCAACTGGAAGTGCTAGACCAAAATTTCGGATTTTGTTTTTGTAGCGCGCTTTCGTCCTTGTGTTGGACGTTCGAAGATCAAAAGAGTGATCAAGTTGCGTTTGTGTAAGATGGCTGATGTGTTCGTCGGGACCAATCGACGAACGGAGTGTAAGGTTTTTGTGGTCGCGTTCGGACAATTTGTTCGCATCGTCTCGACTTTTAACTTGGCGACATCTCGCAGTTATTTCGTAGACTATATGTATATTTTCGGTGTTGAAGAGAGATTGTTTTGCGATTTTGGGCCGTATGAGGCTGCTGACAAGAGTCTTAACGTTTGTAGATTTTCTAAGGGTGTTCTGAGACTTTTGCGTTAATTGAAGCTCAAGTGTCTTAAAAAGGAGCGACGCATATTGTAGTAAAAAAATTTGAAATCTCTAAAAAACTCGATTACAATGACGCATCTTTTCCTATGTGGGAGTATAGGAGTATACGCACCCACGCTCCCCCTCCTTTTTTAGAGAAGGGGATAGCTGAACTCGTCTTTCGACGAGCTGCCTACGTACCTCTTTCGAGGATCAAGCCATCACGTAGTTCTATTTTATGCCGCGAGCATTTTTACTCGGCGATTGTCTCCATGCTGACCGCCGTGATCGTGATGACCATGGCCGGGTCAGCGTTCTCTTCCGGAAATTCCGGTTAAGTCGTAGTGTCGTCTTCGGACTCGTGTTGAGTTTTGACACCCGAAGCGTTTGCGTCAGCAGACGATGTTAAATCGTCTTTGGCCGAAGATTTATCTATCTTCGTGCGCTTGCGATTTGCCGTTGCAGAAGTCGTCATCTGTCTTAACTTGTGCTCCGCGAGGAAGCATAGTCGCGACTATTTCTGACGTCCCCAGATAGCTTCGACTCCGTTTGGGGTCAGGAATTTGACACCCAGGTGGTACGTTGATGGGACGGCTTGCATGGCGTTGAGCCATGGGGTTCCCATGATCACGTTGTAGATGGCAGGATGATCGACCACCGCGAATTCGATGATTTTTGTGATCTCCTTAGCCATGACTGGTAGCTGAATCGAGCCGAGGGTCATCGATACTTCGCCTGAAAAACCTATGAGCGGTTTCGGCGTTGGAGTTACTTCTCCGAGTTCGATGCTCATCCGATTGAGAGTGTCGCGGAAGATTACATTGACCGTGCTTCCCTTGTCAATGAGTACTCTTCCGACTTCCAGATCTCGTATGACGAGATCTACGACGAGCGGATCGCAGTGAGGTTTATCGATCCCGCCGGCTTCCTCCTTCGTGAAGGTGATTGAGCAATTCTGATCATCCCGGGTAGGAGACCATGTAGCCCAGTTTGCGCTCGACTCCGCCTTCCGCTGGTAAGCCTTGATGGTCGAAACCAGATCGTTGCAGAAATACGATCCTCCAATGATCATGTTGACTCTACGACGATTGTTATCGTTCCCCTTGTTGTCCGGCCTTCTGCCGCGTTTATCCCCAGATTGCTTTCTTTGAAGAGATTTCTCCGCAGGATGATTTCTGTCCGCCTTCGGGGGGCGATCGGTCTGGAGGATGAGATCTTTCATGCTGGTCACTTCCGAGAGCTCTCCAGCTAGTTGCTTCGCGGCCAGCCCTGCTCCCAAGACTTTGCAGTTAGTCGTGGAGTGTCCTCGGGACTGGTGGAACTCGCAGAAGGTGTTTTCATCATATCTTTGATTGCGAGTCCATGTATTACCCGTGGTTCGGCGCTGGTCCGAGCTGATCGCGTAATTGTGCGCTCCTTGGAGATCTTCCCCCTCGTGATGGACATACTTGTCGTTAGGAGGATTTTTCTTCTTCGTTTTTGGATCTACATATCTCGAGGATGGTCTCGCCGACTTGTGTTTTTGCGATAAGACTTTCGTTTCTTCCTCGATCATGATGTAGTCCGTCGCCTTGTGGAGGGCGTCCTGGATCGTCCGCGGTTTATCGAGGGCTATCCATTTTCTGAATTTCGACTTGTACCAGAGCGCCTTTCTGTGCGCATCAATGGCCACCTTGTCGCTTATCCCGCTGACCCTGGACATTACCAACTTGAATCGACTGATGAACTCGCGGAGGGGTTCGTCTTCCCTCTGGGACAGACTCCAGAGATCAACATCAGAAGTTTCTCTATCTATGAACATGGAGTATTGCTTGAGAAATTCCGATGCGAGCTGTCGGAAACTTCCGATAGAGTTTCGTTTAAGGCATGCGAACCATTCGAGTGCTGCCCCTTCCAGATTCTCGACGAACAGGCGGTAGTAGCCTGCGTCTTTTTCGCCGTCCTTCAGTCTCGCTCTTCCCATCGTGATGTGGAAAGCCTGAAGGTGCGCCCTCGGATCGGTTGTACCATCATACTTTGGTACTTTGATTTTTCCTGGATCGGATACCCTCATATCTGAGATGCGAGTGGTGAAGGGGGTCTTCCGAGCCCCTTCCAGCAGCCTGTCGATCTCAGGGGCCGCGCTGGGAGCGTGATGTATATGGGATTTCACGGCTCTTACTTCTGCTGCAGTCTTGGTGATAAAGTCACGAAGATCGCGGATATCCGACGTCTCGCCAGCAGATTTCTGAGCATGTCGGCGTTTACTGCGAGTGAGCTCGGTTTGGTTTTCAGCCAGCTCTTCTTGTTCGTTCCAATAGAGGATTTCCTCTTCTTCTGTCATTGGTTTGTCGAACGGAGAGCTTTCCCGAGCAGATCGGATTCTGGTCCTTCTTGGATGTCTGTCGACATCCTCATCGGTATCGTTGGAGACATTGCTAAGATCCAGGTCGACGTGCTCGACTTCGTTATCCTCCGAATTTTTCGCGGGAGGTGGAGGACTTTCAGGGTTCCCCTTTTCGACGAGAGATTTCTTGCTAGGGTTTTGACCCGAAGGTCGTTCCTGCGCGGCTCCAGGCCTGTTGAGTGGGGTTGCGAAGTCTAGTCTTTTCCCGCGGACTTTAGTGGTTCCGCGGGGGCAGATTACTTGAGTCCTTGCCTTTAAAGTTTCAACTTGTTTGGTCAAGGTGCTCACGAGCGTATCCTGTTCTTCCGACATTTTTTCGTAGGTGGCGAACATCTTTTTAAACTCCTCGAGCGCCGCGGCGTTGGCTGGTGCGTTGGCCGCGGATACGTCCGCTGCGGGAGTGTGGAGACCAGTGCCACTGCTTCCGTTAAGGGGAGTATGCACGTTATCCGCGTCGTCAGTTGACATGTCTGGTTGAGCGTGATGTGGTTGAGAGGTAGATTGATCCGGTCTCCCCCTCCTTCTAGTGCCAAACTGTGGGAACCGAAATTCGTATTGTCGTTTTCGTTTAAATAAGGAAACTAGGAAAACCCAAATTTCCCATAGGTCCCGGATATCTGCTAGTACCACACGCCAAGCAATCATAACACAAGAATAACAACGATAAAGTATAAGAAATCGAAAAGAGAGCAAAGTAGATCTTATTCCGAATTCGTGTTTGAGCGTTAGAACAAGGTAAGAGGCTGGGGTACGAGAGCTGTCGGCGAGATTCCTAGTTCTAAAACCCAAAGACGGCAATAACCTAGTTGAGTAGCAGCTCGAATAACAAAAACGAAAATATGCCTAATTGCTCTAAGTGCTAAGTTTGCTTTGAGAAAAGTCCTCCCCATGGTCGGTTTGCGCTTTTCCTCTTCTGCCCTTAAGCCGTCATAGCGTAAAAATGGAGATATTCCATTTTTTCCAATCTTCGTAATTATCTTCAAAATTTTGTATTTATCCGCGGAAACTTGACATTTATCTTTCCTTGCGAACCAAGCGTAAACCGTCATGCGGCTTACGGGCTGTTAGTTAAGAAATCGTAAGCTGGGCCTTGAGTCATGTCTTAGGTCCCTTTGGGCCGTCTTCCGACTCGAAGCGTTTATTACGGCTTCTTTCGATAAAGAACGAACTTTCCGCGGTTTTTACCGTAAAGTTTGATCGATGACTTAAAATGGCGGGAAACATGAAATGGGTTCGCTACGGTCTTCGGGAGATAGCATCGAAGGGTAGACGAGAATGCATGGACTAAATGTCGTATCGATGTTTTGGAAGAGCTCGGTCACTACGTAGCGATCATGCGGAACAGACGCTCGGTCGCAACGTAGCGACCGAGCGGTACGTACGCTCGTCATACTCGGACCTATCCGTAACTGGCCTGGGTATGTTTCCGATGGCTTATGTTTGATCTAAACAGAATTCGAACAAAGCTTTATCTCGGGAACATACGTTGCGACGTTCTCTTGATCGATCATGATTTGTTGCGAAAAGATATACTTGTATTTTGCGGGGATTTGGACGTTAACTTCGTCGTAACCGTTTTCGACCCCAACAGCTATCTCTACGAGATGGCTAAGTCTGTTTAGGACGTTCAGAGTTTGTTGTGATCAGCAACAAACTTATCGGTAGATATTACCGTTTTTGAGTCTTCGTGAAGAATACGTGTTTGAAAAGATGTTAGTATGTATGACTGTTTGGTCTTCCAAGAAGGTGCCTTTATCGAGGAAGGTAATTTTGTCGAAAAATGGTTCTTCAGGCGTCTGCGATGTCTCGCAATGCTGAATATTGATTTTTCTTTCGTATGTCGCGTTTCGTGCTCGAAATGTTCGCGGGCTTGAAGATGTTTCGCGATATTGAATGGTTTGAGTCTTAACCCTGCGTTGAGAAACATTCCGGTTTGTCTACAGATTTTCGCAGCCAAAATTGTTGTTCCTGTTCGGATGCTAAATTTGTCCCTGGGAAAAAGCGTTTTCCTTCGTAGTGCTTTGTGCGGTGTTGGCTTTCCGAGATATATTTCTTCTACATTTAGGATGTTTCGTATAGCTCTAGGAGCTCTGTTACGAGTTTTCCTTACATGCCGCATTATACGGGTAAGACATAGTGGGCTATAAAGTTATCAGTGGAACATATTGAACTTGGTCGATTGTCGACAAGGAAACACAACAAAACGATTACAAAGCTCGGTCGCTACGTAGCGACCGAGCACGCACACTGCTCGGTCGCTACGTAGCGACCGGGCACGCACACGGCTCGGTCCCTACGTAGCGACCGAGCATACACACTGCTCGGTCACTACTTAGCGACCGAGCACCCACACGCTGCTCGGTCGCTACTTAGCGACCGAGCACGCGCACGGCTCGGTCGCTACGTAGCAACCGAGCACGCACACACTGCTCGGTCGCTACATAGCGACCGAGCACGCACACCGCTCGCTACGTAGCAACTTGTAAAGCTTCAGAAAGGTCCTCCTTTGGGTTCTCTTTTGAATCCTCATCGAAACGCTTTTCGTTTCATCTCAATCGGAGTTTCCGTTGAGATTTTACGACGAAAACAAGTAGGACTCTTCTTGGCTTGCTTCCACTCGCTACGTAGCAACCTGTCAGACTGTCAGTCGCTACGTAGCGACCTGTAAGGCCTCTGAGAGGTTCTCCTTTACTTTCTCCTTTGAATCCTCGATCGTACATATTTTCGTTTCGTCTTACTCGAACTTTCCGTTGTGATTTTACGACGAAAACAAGTTGGCTCGACGAATCAAGACTGTCCACATCAGCTCGCTGTGTGGCGAGCTGAGAGGGCTCATACAGCTCGCCCTATGGCGACCTGGATCACCCCTTGAGCTTCTCTCTCCAGTCTCGATCGTACAGCTTTTCGTTTCGTCTCGATCGGACTTTCCGTTGAGATTTTACGACGAAAACAAGTCAGCTCGACGAATCGATACTGTCCGCATCAGCTCGCCGTGTGGCATTCAGCTCGCCCTATGGCGACCTGGATCACCCCTCGAGCTTCTCTCTCCAGTCTTCATCTTACAGCTTTTCGTTTCGTCTCGATCGGACTTCCCGTTGAGATTTTACGACGAAAACAAGTCAGCTCGACGAATCGAGACTGTCCGCATCAGCTTGCCCTATGGCAACCTGGATCACCCCTCGAGCTTCTCTCTCCAGTCTCGATCGTACAGCTTTTCGTTTCGTCTCAATTGGAATTTCCGTTGAGATTTTACGACGAAAACAAGTCAGCTCGACGAATCGAGACTGTCCGCATCAGCTCGCCGTGTGGCGAGCTGAGAGAACTCACACAGCTCGCCCAATGGCGAGCTGGACCACTCCTTGAGCTTCTCTCTCAAGTCTCCATCGCGCAGATTTTTGTTTCGTCTCGATTTTACGATAAAAACCGCAAAGACTTGTTTTTCGTATAAGATCGAATCGATCGTCTAAAACAGCAACGGTCGACTTAAATGCCAAAGTTGCCTAAACTATACGAGAAATTTGAACTCTCTAAACGCAATCCGGTTTTATAAACTTCTGCTTCGTTGAGTCGAAAACATCTAATGATAAACATCAGATGGATTTTTCAACAATATACAAAGCACACCTAGTAAGTTAAGTAAAACCAGCAGTACGAAGAAACGAGAACATAAACTCGGATGTTGAAATCCCTTTTTCACTCCGAAACTCTCATTGGTATTTCATCAAAATCGATTCATACGAGAATAAGTCAGAAGACACGAGAATAACGAAGAAGAGGCAGCCCTAAATCATCGATGAGTCTAAGGTATGTCTGATTTGAAAATTTTATTAGACTCCAAATTTCTCGTAGGAAAGGAATGAAAACGTCTTGGAAACTGCCGAAAACCCTAGGGAACTTAGAATTTAGGTGGATAGTCTAGCAAGCTAAGTCGTAGGTAATTTTTTCTATCTCGATCTATTGTTCTCTAACTGTTCAGGCAAAACTCGCAAACCGATCCAATCTCTCGTACAACCGAGAAATGATCGCCACGCATTCAAGCACACTCATCTCACTTCCTAAAGAAAGAAGAAACTAGAGACACGAACATCGTCTTAAAACCGACTCCCTCCTAGAAATTTTCGTAAAACCAACATATTCCAAGTCATCATCAATTAGTCGCGGTCTTTAATCGACCCGGATTGACGATCATCCCTTCGAATGGATGAAACCACCCCGCGACTGACTCCGCACGGGCTTTGCATCGAGCTTCTTAGGATTTGTCTCCCTCGGATAAAAAAAGAAACAACTTCCATACGAACAAAGGAAAGATTATAGGAAACTTTCATCGTATAAATCAAACCTAAAAACGGAAAAACGTTTCCTACGACCATGGACATACTTGGCATATCAATCTCGACAAACGCTACTTGGCCCTTGTCCTATCACGCTTCACTTCGATGACGAGCTAGGTTACGGCATCCCCTTTATGGGCAATCCGAACAACTCGACCTTATTGATAGCACGAAAGTGTCATGGCCTAATTATTGATCAACTACGTCCTTCGATATGCGGCTGAATACAACCTTCACGCCAAGCCAAAACATTCGACGGACAATGTTTACATTCTCACAATTCACTCTATTTCCGAACTGCTCTAGCATGAATTAAACTACTTGACATCCAAACAAGAACATAAGTTTTGGCTGCGAATGTCTGCAAACAAATCGAAGTGTTCCTGCAAAGCAGGGTTAAGACAAAACCTTTCCAACACCACGCAACATCTTCGAGCCCACAAACAATTATCGTACCACCCAAAAACGGGAATCATACGGTAAATTTGTCATAACGAAACTCAGTCCTAACAACCAAACAGTTAACGGAAATGTTCCACTTGTCAAAAATCGACCAAGTTCCATATACTACGAATCATTTTAAGCCCGCTGTGTATTACTCGTAAAATGCGGCATGTAATGAAAACTCGTAACAGAGCTCCTATAGCTATACGGAACATCCTCAAATAGACACGAAAGAAATCTCGGAAGGCCAACACCACACAAAGCACGGTATAGGAGGATGCCTCTTTCCGGGGACAAATCTACGCGACCCCTTGGTCCTAACTCCTCGATCGCAAATCAAATCCAAACAGGAACAACAATTCTGGCTGCCAACATCCGTAGTCAAACCAGAATGTTTCCCAAACGCAGGGCTAAGACTAATCCCTTGCAACATCGCGAAACATCTTCAAGCCCGCGAAAATTTCAAGCACGAAACACGACATACGAAAGAATAACAAATCTTCAGCATCGCGAGACGTCGCAGACGCCTGAAGATTCGTTCTTCGACGAAATTTCCTTCCTCGATAAAAACACTTTCTTGGAAGACCAGACAGTCATACGCACTAACATCTTCTCAAAAAATATTTTTCGCGAAGACTCGAAACGGTATTTTTTACCATTAAGTTTGTTGCTGATCACAACAAACTCTCAACGTCCTAAACAGACATAGCCATCTCACGAAGATGACTCTCTTACATCCGACACAAGGGTAATAGCGCTATAAAAGAAATCCGAAATTTTGGTCCAGCACTTCCGGTCTCCGGAGAGATGCTCGATTCGTATCAAACAAGTCGTATAAGCAGAGAACCTATCGCGGACTTTAAATCGATATGAATAAGGAAGAAATCGCAACAGCAAAAATGATAGCCGGCCAGTCACCGCACAATCCTTAAACCGAAAGTAAACCTAGGTCTTGCCCTAAACCCAGCGCACTGGTCTCTAACATCTCTAGGCATAGTATCAAACACCCTGATACGAGATCCCAAAATTTGTCTCTTTGCCAATATTCGAACGTCTTCAGAAAATCCCGCAAGTTTACACACTGCGGAAAACTCTCGAAACAGATTATGGATATGGCAATTCACACAGAGTTAGATTACGAGACGAAAACTCGTAGTCTTCCCTCTACACCCATACAAAATGCCATCGGCAGCAACACGCCTTATAACCGCTACATAAAAACTAGACCATAAAGGTCCTACTGGAAAACTAGTCATAAGAACCTTAACTCCAAGACGAACTACGAAAGGCTTGATCCCTTCAACAAGGGTACATAGGCAGCCGTCATAAGGCGCAGCCCCAATCTTATCGCAACCTCGGAACGGTCCAATACTCGGACGAGGATTTCGGGGATTGGGAACCATAATGAGCAATCCACCATGCCTCGTTCTCGGCGAGATGTACCGAGTGAGGCACGAAATCCATCTTCGGAACAATGAACTCTTCGTAAGCACTCGCGGATGAAGACCCTTTTTTTGCAACCTTTTTCTTGCTCGACATCTTTATACTTCTCTTGAGAAAAATAGCGAAAAAGGGTGGGGAGAAAGGAAGAAAGTTTTTTCTTAAGAAAGATCTTAGAGAAAGACAAAGAAAGTGAAAAAATTAGAAAACAAGTTACCTCCCTTCTTATAGGCATGAGGATTTATTATTCAAGCTCGGACTTTCGGATATTAATTCCATCCATCACGACTAACTTGCGAAACATGCCTAACCGCACACTAGGATCCTACGATGCATGATCCTAACGGGCTGGGGGGCTAACTGTTGGGGTCAAAAACGGTTACGACGGAATTACCATCCGACAATCCTCGGTGATCGTATTTCCGAAAGAGATAGTAAAAAGAAGGATACAACTTTCGTAAAATATAACCAATACGAAGTTTTTACGAAGAAGTATCCTTGAAGATTAAAACCAAACAAACCAGGCTCGGTCGTTGCATAATTACTGCACATACACGCCGTCCGGTCGCTACGTAGCAACCAAGTCCGGGCCGATATCGGACGCTGCATAGCGACCAAACGTCCGACCCACTCGGTCGCTACGTAGCGACCAACTCAAGCCAAAGCTCGGTCGCTACGTAGCGACCGAGCTAGAACCAAAGCTCGGTCGCTACGTAGCGACCGAGCGCTCGTCCCGCTCGGTCGCTACGTAGCGACCGAGCATTCGTCTCGCTTAGTCGCTATGTAGCGACCGCGCTCTAGCCAAGCTCGGTCGCTATGTAGCGACCGGGCGTCCGTCTCGCTCGGTCGCTAAGTAGCGATCGAGCTCAGCCAAGCTCGGTCGCTACGTAGCAACCGAGCTCGAGCCAAAGCTCGGTCGCTACGTAGCGACCGAGCGCTCGTCCCGCTCGGTCGTTACGTAGCGACCGAGGTCGAGCCAAAGCTCGGTCGTTACGTAGCGACCGAGCGTTCATCCCGCTCGGTCGCTACGTAGCAACCGAGCTCGGCCAAGCTCGGTCGCTACGTAGCGACCGAGCGCTCGTCCCGCTCGGTCGCTACGTAGCAACCGAGCTCGAGCCAAAGTTCGGTCGCTACGTAGCGACCGAGCATTCGTCCCGCTCGGTCGCTACGTAGTGACCGAGCACTCGTCCTGCTCGGTCGCTACGTAGCGTTCGGGCTCGAGCCAAAGTTCGGTCGCTGTGTAGCGATTGAACCCTTCCGAACATCGGTACGACACCAATCCATGCATTCTCGTCAAACCTTCGAATGCTATCTCCCGAAGACCGTAGCAAGCTCAGTCCATGTTTTCCGCTATTCTAACTCATCGATCAAACTTCGCGGATTAGAAACCGCGGAAAATTCGTAGTAAACGTGTCAAGTCGGAAGACGGCCCAAAGGTACCTAAAACACGACTCTAGGCCCATCCTACGATTTCCTAACCAAAAGCCCGTAAACCACAGCATGGTTTACGCTTGGCCCACAAGGAAGGATAAATGTCAAGTTTCCGCGGATAAATATGGAAGTTTTGAAGATAATTGTGAAGATCGGGAAAAATGGAATATCTCCATTTTATGCTATGACGGCTTAAGGGCAGAAGAGTAAAAGCGTAAACCAACCTTGGAGCTAGTATATAAGAAGTCCTAGGCGAGGAGCATGGGAGAGGACTTTTAAGACTCGGAATTCTCTGCACTTAGAAACTTTAGGCTTTATTCTCGACAAGTTAGGTTTCTATGACTGGCACTCAATTACTAGACGAACTCGCCCAGGCAGTTCGGTCTCTTGTCGTGATCTATCAATTGAACTACGTTCGGCTTGATCCTCGAAAGGGGTACGTAGGCAGCCTTTAACAAGATTCAGTCCGAAATCAATCAAAAACCTTTTATGTATCTTTTTCGTTTTTTTGTTATCGAGCTGCGACTCAACTAGGTTTGAGCTTTTAGGCCGCTAGAACTAAGTAACTCGCTGACAGTCTTTGCGGCCAAAGATTTTATGATCTCTTGTAATGATCGCAACGCTCTTACGCTGACTCGAAATAAGATCTACTGTTTTCTCTAAACTCGTTTGTTATCTTTTCATGATTTCCGCATATATTTGGTCACTTGTCGTTGGCTCTCGCAGAGATCCGGGACCTCTGGGAAATTAGGGTTTTCCTAGTTTCCTTATTTAAACGGAAATTGACAGTGCGAATTTCGGTTCCCACAGGATCCCTGCTCCTCGCCCGAGGTCAGCATTACCAAAAACTCAATCTCAAATTTTAAATAGGTCGCTTACGGTGGGAGATCTGATAAATCCCATTGATTCTTCCTGGAATGAGGATCTGCTGAATATATATTTTCATCCAGATGATGTAAAGATCATTCGAGTTATAGCAGTTAGTAGAACGCAAAGGCCCGACACATACGGCTGGTTGTTTACGGACTCAGGTAAATACTCGGTGAAATCAGGGTTTAAGACAGAATCCTTATACTCGGATCGAGGCCCAAAAGTGTTAAGTTATGGACCTAATGTTAAACCCCTTTTGGCACATTCCTGGAAACTCAAATGCCCACCGAAACTAAGACACTTTGTCTGGCAAACTTTGTCTGGAACACTGCCAGTTTCAAAAAATCTGAACGCTCGTGGTATAGAGTGTGATCTCCGGTGTGGTATTTGTGGGGCAGAAGACGAATCCATCTATCACGTTTTGTTTGAATGCCCACCAGCACTTCAAACATGGGCTTTATCTCGGATCCCTTCCCCTCCCGGAATTTTTCCATCTTCCTCAGTTTTTACCAGTTTGGATCATCTTTTTTGGTGACTCTGAAAAGATGTTGATTCGGAGTATTTTCCATGGATTATGTGGTATATATGGAAAAATAGGAATGACAAAATGTGAAGTACTGATTTGGGCGATGGAGTGCATGAAGACCCTTCTGTTCTCAGACGTAGTATTTGTGACGGATTGTTCTCAACTGGTGAAGATGGTGTCCTCACCCGACGAATGGCCGGCGTTTGCTACACACATGGAAGAATTCTGCCGCAGTAAGACTTTCTTCCCCAACTTCATGATCAGACATATCTCAAGGGCACAAAATACAATGGCGGACAAGCTTGCACGTGGTGCGAGGAGTTCTCCTTCAGCTATGCTATATGTCGATTCTTTACCCCCGGTTTGGCTATCTGAACCGGTGGTCTCATAGGCTTTAGCCTTTTATGTTGTCAAAAAAAAAAAATGATACTATATGAAAATAGACAGAGAAATATAAAGGTCCACCAAAGAAAACACAACATGTACTCCCACATGTAATCAAAGAAATGAGAACTTAAAAAATAGGTGCACAAAAAAATAATTTTTTTTTGGATAAAATGTTAAATTATATAACAATTTTTAAATATTTGACAAAATACAGAGAAAACAAAGAAACAGAAAGACCAAAAATTACAACAAAGACTAATCTACAAAGGAAAACAACCAAAAGCAACAAACAAAAAATACCAGAAGATAAATTAAGGGGATCCTAGACGATGAAGCACCAATTTCGAGTATAGAACTCGAACATTTGCAAAGTTGCCGCAGATCCAAAGAACTGGAGTCCTCATCTTTGTTGCCACGAGCTCCTCCTTCCGAGACCAGCCCTCAAACCTCAAAAGTGGGAATAGCCTATAAATTCTCCAAGAACTATGCAAAAACGAACCAACTTCAGAAGATCAAGCTACACCCGGTGGCATAGGAGCTTCTACTGGCAGTCAGAGAAGCTGCCTCCGACCAGCATCCTCAAGCTAGAAAATCCTGAAGAATCATCTCCCATAGTTGCAACGGAGCCACCAAAGTCAGATCGCTGCCTCTATTCAACACCTAATCACCACACTGCAGCGGACAAAAACTCAATTGAATAATCACATGTCCATAACCTTTTAAGCGAAGCCCAAACAAGAACACAACCAACGGAAATCACTGCAGGAGCCACGCTGTAAATCATGACAGATCTGGGTAGATCCGAAGGAAAATAAAGGGGAAACTCTGAACTCCACCACATTGAAGCGCCACCCCCAGCCATCGCCAAAGAGGTGCTCATGCCGGAGCTAACACTACAAGAAAAATGGCCTTTCTTAGCGTAAGGAAACAGCTATTAAATGTCTTTGTTAGCGTTATTGAAACCGCTATGTCTGCCCGAGCTATAATAGGTCCCCCCTATATTATAGCATTGTTTGATATGCTATCGTAGTTTTACCATATGATAGCTTTTTTTATGGATTGCTATTACTGAGTGATATTTATAATAGCATGGACATAGGATGCTATATATTCTATACGATAGCAAAGTTTACAAGTTATTATATATACTTTTATGGCACAATTCACCATTGTGGTTTGCAATATGATAGAAATTTTGTTAATGCTATATTTTCGATATCGTAGCAGTAATTTTGTGTCATAGTATTTGTTGTTATTTATGTGGTAACCTGTTCCTATTCGATTGAAAATCTCATAACCTGCCACATTCATTGATGCAGACACAAGTTTCAAAATACAAAGTCTTAATCCGAACAACAACAAGTTAGCTAGAACATAACCCAGACAACAAGTCTCAATCCAAACTAGAACACAATAACATCCAAGTAGAGTGAGTAGAATAGTACATTACACATGATAGACGTCTTAACACAAGATCACCTTCTCCTTTGGCCATGCAATGCATGAGCCAATTGCATCTCCCAAACACTCGATCTCAGAAGATGGACGCCAAACCTCTGCGAAAGTTACCTTCACCACATCAATCCAGACTTTAACTGCATTTGGTCCCAAGGGAACAAAGTGAACAGTCTGTTCTGGGTTGTCTGATGCCCAACGTCCTTCTGCAACCACCTGCTTGTTCCCGCCAATGGACATCAACTTGCACTTCTGGTTCTCTTTTGGAGCAGCATCCTTTTGACAATGACGCTACAATGTATTCAAGACAAACCATTTTATGTCAATGAAATATATAACAACAAACGGACAGCTACTACGAACTTTACCTGAGATCTTCGAAGAGGAGATGCAACTTGAGTTTTCTTCGGAGTAGCTTTTGGAGGTTGTTGCACTGGAGACTTAGAAACTGGTGACGAAGCAGAAAATGTGTGCCCTGGAGATTTGCTTGTAGCAGTCGATGCTTTAGGAGATGTGGGTCGTGTTGAATTTGTTGTGTTTTCAAACACACACTTACTTGCAGGCCATGCTACAAAGTGCTTAACAGAGTCCCGAAGGTATGTCATTTCTGGTCTAGGTCTCCACAGAAATGTGTCAGGTTCATGCACCACATCTACAAATACTTTCACTGCATTTGGTCCGAGAGGGAGACGATTAACCAATGCTTTTGGTTCTTGACACTGCCAACGGCCTTCAGCAACAACTTCGTCAGTAGTTGTCCAAGGTGATAGGAGTTTGCATTTGTTCACAGAATACGCCGTTGGGCTCTAGCAGACACAAGCATATGTTAATGATCACAACAACTCAGACAAAGAACAACAAAGTAAACTGTAAAAACTTGCTTCTTGATTACACATCTTACCCTAAGAGGAATATCTTCAGAATACATCGACTGGTCTGAAATAATGCAATTATTGGCAGGCCATGCAACCATCTCGCCAACCGCTTGCTCAACAATACACATACCGGTTGCAGGCCTCCATAAAAAAGCATCGGACTTGATTGCAGTTTCAACCAATACTTTAACAGCAAGAGGACCTAAGGGGATGTCATTCACAAAGTCTTCCGGTTCAGATGAAATAACACGACCCTCAGCAACTTTTTCATCAGAACCAGACCAATCAACCAACACACACTTAGGGTGTGCGCTTTTGTTAACACTCTACATAAATATATTTTAAAACATGTCAGTGCATTACTTACTTCACAATTACTAACCAATTATTGTGAAGATGTAAATTACTTACTCTTGCTCTTGCAGTAGCTGAGTTTTCACCTATCTCAGGTTCTTGCTGTAACATAAATGCATGTAAGTAATCAGCTCATAACTAACATCCAAGAATATAAACATGCTTAGTATAACTAACCTGTCTCTTCATCCTAGCAAGTTCAGATTGCAACTCGTTAACCTGGTTCATCAAACCAAGGTGCTTCTCTTCCATTTCAGCCATAAATTGTTTCTTCACTTGAAAACAAGCTAACTTCGTCTTCCCAATGTTTCTTCCCATCGCCCTCAAGTGACCAGGATTGTCAGGTCCTAATAGTACTGAAAGCGGATCCACACTAAGGTTTGTTGAATTAGAATTAGCACCGTGATCAACAATCTCAGCTGCCTTTTTCTGTCAACAGAAAATATGTTACTAAGCATATAGTTATATCTTTGAAGCACCAAAAAAAACTACTTACAAACTTCTCCGCAGCTAGCATATTGACTGGTGTTCCATCTTTTTTTGTACGTGACTTGACCCACACTTTAAGCCTACTCACTTTCGATACTCCACCACTCTCTTGTTTCTGATGAAAACATGACATCAGATGTGAAAAAGGTAGTAAGTGAAGAAAAAGTAAATAGATAAGGTGAAGAAATGTACCATATCCTCCGCTAGCCTAACCATTCCTCTACGGCTACAAGTGTGAGGAATTTGTTTGCTCCTCCTCTCCTTGTATTTATCACTCAATACCTTAAAGTCTGAACTGGTTTTGCAGTTGACAAATTTTCGCCACTCCACTGGATTAACATTCTTTGGTCTCAGATTCATCCTCTCTTGGTTAGTAGATTTGCCTCTGATCTGCGTGACAAGTCTTGATTTTGACGCCCTCCATAAACATCCCATTTGCTTCAACACAGCATTCTTCTGATAGTCTTCATCAAGCTTAAACCTTGCCTACAATCACAAATATACCAAATTAATTACAGATATCGATACAGAACCATCAAATGTGAAAATGTAATAGGAGAAAGTCACCTGAACAGATTTCCAAAGAACAGTTTTAACTTCCTCACTGATTTTCCTCCAATCATCAAATGTGACAGGTACATGTTCCCGCACTAGTGGACCTAGGTATGAAGACAGCTTCACTGATCCTTCACCAACAGGATCTCCAAAATCATTGAACTCCACTCTTTCTCTAGCATTTGGATCTCTGGCGATGTGCTTCATCTTGGTTGGACCTCGGTGTTTCTTCTGCTTAGGCTGAACTTCACTCAATTCCACCTCTCCTTCAGGCTCTTCTTCCTGCTCGTTAACGTCAGTCTCCACAGCCCTGTTAGCCTCTTCCGGCTCTTCCTGCTCGTTAACGTCAGTCTCCACAGCCCTGTTAGCCTCTTCCGGCTCTTCCTGCTCGTTAGCAGCTGCAGTTTCTTCATTTTCTCGAAGCTCTTCATGCTCCTTCTCAGCGACAGGCTCCTGATCTTTTTCAGAATCATGCTGCGGTTGACATTCTATAGTACCAATAAATTCTACTTCCACATCAGACTTCTTCTTCCTGCCCCTCTTTGTGATCTTCGTGTCTTTGTTGGTGACCTTACTAGTATGCGCATTCTTTTTCATTCTTGTAGTCTTTGGACGACCCATTTAATTCACCTGAAACAAATTACACATTAGTTAGTACAAGATACAAAAAGAACTATGAAACTACATCAGTCATCACAAAAAAGAATACACAAGAGTCAAGCATCAAACAAGACACATATCACAGAAGACCTCACAAAAGAACACAAAACAGTCAAGCATCAAACAAGACACATATCACATGCATCACACATATATGCCTTCACAATCAACTCGGGCATTGTGAGCTTCATCTATTTCAACATCCATATCAATGATTGATGGCAATGGTCCAATATCTATGTTGACATCTTCTTCTTCTGTTTCATTGTATCTTCTTGATGGACCTCTTAGGACAACATACCAGCAGGATGTATCATCCTCCCTTGAGTAAAACACTTGTTTTGCCTGAGAAGCTAATATGTATGGATCCCTATTAAAGGAAACTTGAGACTGATTCAAGTTAACAAGTGTGTACCCATCTTCCACCTTAACTCCGTTTCCTCGTACTGCCCATTGACACCTGAATAGAGGGACGTAAAAGACATTATAGTCCAACAAGATAATCTCTGTAACTCTCCCATAGTATGATACCAAATCGACGACTTGTGAAGTGTCTTTTGCACTCGCTCTACACATTGCAGTAGCCTCATAAAATACTCCACTGTTTTGGCTCATCCTCTGAACTGAGTGTGTGTGAAAGCGTTGTCCGTTCACTATGTAGCCTGTATATGACCTTGCAGTACTACATGGACCATATGCCAACCATTTTAGAGTCTCTCCATGTGTTTCAGAATCCACTTTTATCTAGCAAAAAGTATAAGCAATTGTCAGAATAGAAGAACAATTAATTTAGAAACGCAACAACTGTTATAAACTTGCCTGCTCTTTTAACCAAGAAGCAAAATTCAGGGTATGTGTACTCCACAAATATGTTGCATCACGTCTACATCTTGCATTTGTGTCTTGTAGAAATTGTAGATGCATGCTTGTGACACAAAAAACAAATGTTTCAGTTCCTACGTAGCTTATAGGTTACGAAGTTAAAAAATGCAGTCACTTACTCAACATAAGGGTCAACAACAGATGTGTTCTGTAGGACAGCAAGGTGGGCTGTTTTCTTCTCCATTTCAGAGAGGTTAATTGATTTTGGTGCCGATATTGGACGTCCCTCTAGGATTGTCTGGCTCTCATAGTCAGCATTCCTATCTAATTTCTCCTCCACATTGGTTGTCTTTTTAAGAAACGCACTGCAGAACTGCATGCACTCTTCTGCAAGATAGGACTCAGCAATACAACCCTCTGGCCTCGCAGTGTTTCTAACATAGTCTTTCAGGATCTTCATGTGTCTACATAGAGTAAAAAAAGTTTTAGTCACAGTCTAGAGATTTTAAAATTTAAATATAGTATAAGTTACCTCTCAAATGGATACATCCAGCGAAAATGGACTGGACCACATAGTTTAGCTTCCCTTCCAAGATGAACTGTCAAATGAACCATTATGTCGAAGAAGCTTGGAGGAAAAAATCTCTCAAACATACAGAGAGTTTCCACAACTTCTGCTTCCATTTTTGAAATCTGCTCTACATCTATTACTCGCTGGCATAACCGGTTGAAGAATGCACACATCCGTAATATTGCTAGTCTCGGGCCTTTAGGTAATAATCCTCTAACTGCAACCGGGAGTAACTGTTGCATCAGCACATGATAATCATGTGATTTGAGACCTGATACCTTACACTCTTCTACTGAAACACCCCTAGATATGTTTGAACAATATCCATCAGGTCCTTTAAAATCAGAAAGTCGCTTGCAGAATACTTTCTTCTCACTCTTCGACAAAGACCAAGGTGCTGCTGGTAGGTAAGTCCTTTTCCCTTTGGCCCTCGGGTGCAGATCCTTTCTAATACCAAGATGTTCCAGATCCTTACGTGTATTGAGACCATCCTTCGAATTCCCACAGTGAAGTAACGTTGAGACAATGCTCTTTGCCACATTTCGCTCAATGTGCATTACGTCCAAATTATGCCTCACGGGTAGTTCCTAAATATCAATACAAAAGAAGCAAAACTGTGAGAGTCTTAAAGATAATAATATACAAGGAATATTGTGTGTTCAATATAAGACTTACCTCCCAATAAGGAAGTTGAAAGAAGATTGATCTTTTTTTCCATCTTGACAACTCCTCCTCATCAACTTCATCTTCTTCCTCTGCCTCAGATTCACTGGAAACGTCCTCAATATCACAGTCTTCTTCAACACTCACTGTTCTTTTCCTCTTCGTTCTACCTTCTCTAAAATTCCCAAAGTTGTTAACAAAGTGCTTCAGGTTATTGGAAATGTCATGACCAGATAGTATCCTAGACTTTCTCCCGTGTTCAGCGTGTCCATCAAACCAAGCCTTCTTCGACCTATATCTATGCGTTGGTGGGAGACCCTTTCTATGAGACATATACACATGCTTCCTACAGAACTTCAGCCACATACTATCAGTGTGTTTCCCGCACACAGGACAACCCATTTTTCCTTTCACTTTGCATCCAGCTAGATTTCCATAGGCTGGGAAATCACTAATAGTCCAGAGCAGCATTGCCTTCATTGTAAATGCAGTGTTACTCACAACATCATATGTTGACTCTCCTTTGCTCCACAACTGATTTAAATCCTCTATTAATGGCTCTAAGTAGACATCAATACTATTACCAGGCTGTTGTGGACCAGGAATGAGCAGTGTTAGCATGATATTCTCCTTCTTCATACATAGGTTAGGAGGCAAATTGTAGTTAACTAACAGCACAGGCCAACAACTGTACTTACTGCTCTGCATGTTGAAAGGATTAAATCCATCCGTAGAGAGTCCCAGCCGTATATTCCTTTCCTCAGCGGCAAATGTGGGATACTTGTCATTCATCTGTTTCCATGTCACAGAATCTACGGGATGCCTTAGTTTCCCATCGCTGCTCTGGTTAGTAGAATGCCACCTTAGGTTTCTGGCCATTTCTTCAGACCTAAACATCCTCTTTAGCCGTGGGATTATTGGAAAGTATCTTAATACTTTCTGTGGGACACCTTTCTTGATCTCACCAGTGTGCTGGTTAATCTTCCATCTTGAGGCCTTACATTTAGGACAACTGTCGAGCTTCTTCAACTTCTTTCTGAACAGGCAGCAATCATTAACACACGCATGAATCTTCTCATAACCCATATCAAAAGACTTCAAGAACTTCTTAACTTCGTACAGTGATGTATGCAACACGTTATCCTCTGGTAACATCTCCGGCAACGTCTCAAGTAGATCATCGAAGCTCTTGTCAGACCAGCCATTCTTAGTCTTCAGCCTAAACAATGACACGATGGCTGATAACTTGCTATGGTTTGCGCAGCTTGGATATAATGGGGTTTCAGCATCTGCAATCTTTGCCAAGAACTCATCTTCTTTCATGTCTTCTCCCTCTGCCATCTCACAGAAGTCACGTTCAGTAGCTAACTCTTCATCTAAATTCTCAACAGCTCTGTACAACCCAACAATCTCTTCATTCCACTGCTTCTCTTTCATCTCGCCTTCAGCCACAGAGTATACTTCTCCATGATGATACCAGTCCTTACGCTGCTTGTACACCTCATCCATTCCCCTTCTAACCAGATGATCGACTATATCTGCAGCTGAATGCCGATCTACATTCCGACAGTCTGTGCAAGGGCAGATAATGAACTTATCAGCTCCATCACCCGCAGACACAGCTTGGACAAAGTCCCATGCACCCTTCTCATAAGCAGGATCAACTCTGCAGTTATAACAAACAAAACAGAACAATTCATTAAACACTCAAATCCCCTACTGAGTACTGACATGGATCAATATATGTTGATTTCTTACCTTGACAGATGAACCCACGCCTTCTCCAACATTGTTTGATCTATACTTCTTTAAAACCATTAGAACGAGTAAAATGGTCACAGAATACACAAATTCTAAATAACCAACAAGTAAAATGGTCACAGGAAATAGAAACCAACGAGAGTAAAGTAGCCAACGAGAGTCAAACAAATGAAGCTAAATTCTAGAAAAAATTAACAACACTCAGTAAAGTAGTCAACGAGAGTCAAACAAATGAGAATCATGTTATGACTAAGCAAAGACTAAAACAAATCAGAAGCATGTAATGACTAAGCCGAGACTAAAACAAACCATAAACATGTACTAAAGCCACGGGAATTAAACAATTTAAATCAGAATCAAACATATCATAATAAAAGAAATGAGAATCATGGGAAACTGAGATATCGAAGAAAATAAACCTCTTCGGTTCGAATCGACTTGAGCTGGAGAGTACCACAGGTTACAGACGACAAAATCGAGCTTCAAGGTCTCGGCGGAGAGTTTCGGTTGTGGGAGAGAGGGGTTAGGGTTTTCGAGAGAGAGAGAGAGAGCTGGAGAGTATCACAGGTTACAGAACACGAAATCGAGCTTCAAGGTGTCGACGGAGAGTTTCGGTTGTGGGAGAAAGGGGTTAGGGTTTTCGAGAGAGAGAGAGAGCTGGAGAGTATCACAGGTTACAGAACACAGAATCGAGCTTCAAGGTGTCGACGGAGAGATTTGGGTGTGGGAGAAAGGGGTAGGGTTTTCTCGACTGAGAGAGAGAGAGTTACTCATTTTTTTTTAATTTAGTTGTCGACAATCATTTTTTTTATCCTTATGTATCCTAAGTGTTACAGTAAAGAGGGAATAGATTTAGTATTTCCCGGTTCTCAAATTTTCACTAAGTATAAGCGGTACGCGTGCTTTTCTATTCCCGCTTTGTGAATTTTTCCCGACAGCATTAAGTTAATGCTATCAATATGTCCCAAAATCGAAAAAATTATCTACCATAGCAGTTTGAAAATCCGTGCTATCCCGCTATGCTATAAAAGGCCAAATTTCTTGTAGTGTAACAGACCCAAGACATCCGCCTAGGCATAACCTCACGAAGGAGAATATGCACACGCAAGGACAGTTCTCAAATCCCTACCATCAAGAAATAGCAGACGAACAAGAGAGAGTCCAAAACAACATTTCGATCTAAAGCTCACTTAAGACGAGACAAGAAGAGGTAGACAGATCGCCGATGAACCGCCAAACGCCACACAATTACAATGAATAGATATGTCACCTCAACCACCGGATAATCTTTCCCGAAGTGGCGACTCCTCAACTTCCTTGCTGAAAACTGAACAAGCAGAGAAGCATAACCGAACGAAGGAAAGCAGAATGGCCCTCTCCGGACAGAGGTGAGGAGCACTGACCGCCGAGAGCTGGAACGAGCTAAGACGAAGAGGAGTGGCGGCTGCGAGTCGAAAAAGCTTATTATGCACTCACAATAATGTTTACAAGTTTTGGGAGTATAAAATAACATAATAGTATTTGACACTTTCGTATGATTATTAAATTAAGTTCCCGACACAACATATTTCTGGAAAACACACAACAAAGAATTACAATACAAAATAACATCCAATTAACATATATTGCAGCATCCATAATTACTATGTACACTAAATTCACATGAAACATATAAAGTTAGTATTATATAAGTTAAGGAAAAAAGAACAGGTGAAAGTGAGTAACTCGTAGAGAAAAATAAAGGAATCAGTATTATATTAATGAAGAGAAACACAAACAGAAATAATGTATGATAGTTATAAACTATATAAATAATCTTTTTTTAAACTATAAACATAGATTTGAAAGCTCCTTTGGTCCAGTGGTTTGACCAAAAATTCATTAATTCTTCTACACCAGGAGGTCTGGGTTCCAATTCCCGGAGAAAGCGGAATTATGCAAATTAAAGGAGAAAATGCTTACAAGAGATCTACAACATGGCGCAAGGAGTACCGTCAAGCGTGGATCCGATAGCGGCTCAGATGATGCAGTCAGGCGTGAATCCTCATACGGCAGGTAGAATTGTCGGCTGTAGAATCGTCTGTAATATTTCTCACAGTTGTAATAGCATAATTATCCAGCGTTAAAAAAAAAAAAAACTATATACAGAAAATGTACGCGCACCCGAGCGCGCGCTGATGATGTCTTTTGACAATTTCCCGTTTCACAAAGAAAAAGAAAAGAAAGAAAATTGAAAAATCATTTAGTTCCATAACATCAGTATAAGACTTCAGTGAAACAACAGACCCGAGACTCCACGTATCCAACATTCAATGTTATTGACAACACTTTTAAATATATAATTTTATTTATTTCATCCTAAAAGGACATACAATACAAATTTTTACAACAAAATCATGCATGGAAATGAATAAAAACCATACAACTATCACAAGCAGATATGAAACTCTGACTACACAAACAAATTGTAAGCAATTCCGGATCCTACTAATCTTCCCTACTTGTTTAGTTAATCCGAGTGGACCTTCCTCACCATCCAATATCGATTTACTGTAGACTATGAAGCGCTTGAAAGGAATAAGGTGAAAAATATTCTAGCCTGAGGAACTCCTTTACCAGAGCAAACTTTCCTCACAAGAAAGATGGGTTGAAATGGAAATAATTTGCCTTTTGGAATCGGTACCTGCATGTAATGAGGAGGAATCAACCTGTTCAGATTGATCAAACAATCCACCAAGTACTGGGATGGTCTTATCCACTGCCGGCCATCACAGAGAGAGAGGAAGAAACACTTTGAATACCCTTGCACCTAGCACATTTTGGCTCTCTAAAAACTAAAGAGAGTTTCATTACAATCGCCCAAAAAAACAACCGATGACAGAAAAAACTCTAGACACGAAGAACACACAAAGAAGACAAATGAATGGACTGCGCAGATCCGTTAATGAACTCACGAGAAGATAACACCGAAGGATTGAAAAGTGTGACAACCCATCCCGATAACTCGGAACCCAGCTCACAGCCTTGCAGGGCACCGACCCTAACCCCTCACTGTGGGAGGAAACACCTCCACATCCACCGGTAGGTTATTGGTGCGCTTGGCGTTACTTGAACACAAGACTTCACTCTTTAACAACACTCATCCTAGAAGAGTGTTGTTAAGGGACCATTTTTGTGACAACCCGTCCCGCTCACTCAGAACCCAGCTCACAGCCCTGCAGGGCACCGACCCTAACCCCTCACCGTGGGACAAAATGCCTCCACATCCACCGGTAGGTTATTGCTGCGCTTGGCGTTACTTGAACCCAAGACCTCACCCATTAACAACTCTCCCACAGGACAAACTGTCACCAATTGACCTGCAGATCAATTGGTGACAACTCGTCCTGTGGGCGTGTTGTTAAAGTGAGAGGTCTTGGCTTCGAGTAATACCAAGCGCACCAACAACCTAATTATGGAGTCATAGAGCACTCATAATGGAGGGGTTGGGGTCGGTGCCCTGCTGGGCTGTGAGCCTCGGGTCCTAGTGAGTGGGACGGGTTGTCACATAAAAAGTTGACTTTTTTCGTGACAACCCGTCCCGCTCACTCGGAACCCGACTCACAGCCCTGCAGGGCACCTACCCTAACTTCTCACCGTGAGAGGAAACACCTCCATATCCACCGGTAGGTTATTGGTGCGCTTGGCGTTACTCGAACCCAAGACCTCACCATTTAACGACACTCCTAGAGGACGAGTTGTCACCAATTGAGAGACATATATATATCCTACACGCCACCACCTCCGGCTAGATTAAGTCAAGCAAGAAGATTGGAAATTATCGAACCAACTATCGCCACCATAGAAAAGCCGACTCCACCACCTCCCTTGACTCCAAGGCCTCACTTAGACAAATGATCGTCATCTTGTAGATCCAAAACTAGGGCCCAGTTCCAAGCAAACTATATGTAACATCCCGAGTTGTGATATATAGAAAGGCTTAAGAGAATTGATTTGGCTACCTATGTCACTAAAGTTGACTTACCTTTTCCGTCACACATTCGTTTAGAACTCCATAGTTAAGCATGCTTGGGCTGGAGTAGTGAAAGGAAAAGTGACCTCTCGGAAAGTTATTCGTGATATCGTGTGAATGAGGCCAAAGCACGGGGAAAGGTCAGGTGGTGATTGCATGGTCAGTAAACAATGATTTCGAGCGTTTGAAAAAAAATACAAACCGATTGTTGGAATGAGATGGGGCCCACGGGCCGAGAGAGCGAATGTGCGTGGCCCATTAGCCGTGGGCGGTCGGGCATTACAAGTGGTATCAGAGCTGGTTAGCCTTCTCGGTTCTGACCTGAGAGGCGTCTTGAGACCTGTCGTGGGGCGCAACGAGGACGTTGCATTCTTTGAGAGGGGATGAATTGTGACATTTCCAGTTGTTATATATGGAAAGGCTTAAGAGAATTGATTGGCTACCTATGTCACCAAAGTTGACTTACCTTTTCTGTCACATATCCATTTAGAACTCCAGGGTTAAGCGTACTTGGGCTAGAGTAGTGAAAGGATGGGTCACCTATCAGGAAGTGATTCGCGATACCGTGTGAGTGAGACCAAAGCACGGGGAAAGGTGAGGTGGTGATTCCAGAGTTAATAAACAATGATTTTGAGACTTTGAAAAAAATTATGAACCGAATGTTGGAACGGGATGGGTCCCATTTGCCGAGAGAGCAAGCGTGGGTGTCCCATTAGCCGTGGGCGGTCGGGGCGTTATAAGCATATAACTCCCCGAGTAAGCTGGATTCTGCGTGAGCGGGATGGGTTGTCACATAAAAAGTCGTCATTTTAATGTGATAACCCGTCCCACTCACTAGAACCCCAAGCTCACAGCCCTGCACGGCACCGACCTTAACCCCTCACCGTGGGAGGAAACGCCTCCACTTCCCCCATCAGGTTATTGATCTGATCAATTGGTGACAATTCGTCATGTGGGAGTGTTGTTAAAGGGTGAGGTCTTGGGTTCGAGAAATGCCAAGCGCACCAACAACCTAATTATGGAGTCAGAGAAGACTCATAATGGAGGGGTTGGGGTCGGTGCCCTGCAAGGGTGTGAGCCTGGGGTCCTAATGAGTGGGACGGGTTGTCACAAAAAAAAGTCAACTTTTTATGTGACAACCCGTCTCGCTCACTTGGAACCCGGCTCACAGCCCTGCAGCGCACCGACCCTAACCCCTCACCGTTGGAGGAAATGCCTCCACATCCACCGGTAGGTTATTGGTGCGCTTGGACTTACTCGAACCCAAGACCTCACCCTTTAACGACACTCCTACATAATTAGTTGTCACCAATCTTTTAACATTTCAAGAGTGTACAAAATTTTCATAGAAGTCTAGTTTATGTTGGTTATTTTATTCCTGTTTGGATTGTCTGTGTCCACGTCGATTTAAATAATAGAATAACTTTTTGATGTTATAACGACAAAAACAATTAAATAGACAATTATGTTAAGCTTTCCTAAAATATATTCTGAACCTGAATCGTTTTTCCTCCAAAACGTCATTAAAGTTCGGCCAAATCTAAAATATTATCAACTATATAATTATTATCATTGTCGGGATCTTATGGTCGAGTTAAAGAGACAGATTCGACACGCCAACACGTTTCAGATTCGATCCACCAACTGCGCAAAACTATATCACGTTATCATGGACATTTACATGAATATGGACGGTCCATTTGAATATGTAGAGAGAAACTATCTATGGGGTATATCTATTTTGAAAATTACTCTAAACTTTTACATAAGTCTGGATATCCTAGATTAATAAAAAAATAAGTACTATCATGGTTAATGGCAGTATGTCGTGTTTATAATTTTCATCTTTTAAGTATGTTATTGCCCTATCCCATTCCCGAATTATTTTCCATTTCTTTAACATATGCTTCAAATAGGTATTCTAATACCCAAGTATTCTAATACCCAACCATCCTTTATCCGCCTTCGATCGCTACTACATGATTTGATACTTAGGATGTACATGTTGCAAAAAATATACATGTCTACACTCAATAACCGTTGTTAATGCTCACCTCATCCACGCATTTCTGATTTCTTACGTTAAGGTGACTTGGATGGATATTTTCATCGACTCGACATAAACTAACTATAGCCAAGCGTTTATCTAATCAAATGAAATCCATTAGAATATTCGTATTAGGATAAAAAAATAGCGAAGCAAATTTTGCACCTTCGTTGGTAGTTACTACGTGTTGCTGTGCTACTCTATGCTTTACTTTCACTGAATATTGATTTGTCTGTATACGGCTGTTTAAAATCTGTCGGCAAGGACTTTTCCAAGAGGATCCAATGATGATAACAGTTTCTAATAATAAAACAATTATAACCAAAAATTGAAATCCTATATCTATACGTGTGTGACTGCGCTGTGTTTAAGACATTGGTAATAAACAATCTAAAAAACTGGTGGGGTTGCCATTAATAGATTTTGAAATATATTCACAAATGAATCCAACCCACCATATGGGGACCAATGTATTCATACTTTCATAATCTCCTTATTTACTTTAATGTTTGACTGGATTAGGTAAACTGCAAGAAAAAGAAAAAACTGCTTGGGTAAACAATAGTTATTCAACATAATAAGTAATATTGATTAATATATCTGTAAAAATATAGCATATTATTTCTTAAAGAATTTGATTTCTAAAAAATATGTATTTTTAACACGGGACAGACATAGTTTATACGGATAAGAAATAAAAAATCGAAGATTCGCATTGCATATGGATTTTGAAGAGCTACGGTGAACAGTGGAAAGCGTGTTGCATCATTCAACATATCAGCAATTTGGGATGGACTGGAAAGACTTGATAGCGATGCTAGGGGTATATATGCTTTCTAGACGAACATCTAGACCGTATTTTAGAACATTGATATATATATACAAAAACTATTAGGCATAAATTATCCCATTAGCTATTTTTCCATGTTAGAATACGACGCTGATCTTTGACGAAAATATTTCCAGCTTCTGCCTTCCATGTCAAGTACTTTTCTTGTCTGTGGATTAAAAAGAAGCTTCTAGGTAAATGAAAATCTTCCCATTTCTCAAGAGATTGTTGAATCTAACATAAAATCTCACCAATGATCACCTACATAAACAAGCTTAAAACCCTAAGAGTGGAGGTTATTCGATATTCACAACTTTTACAATAAGAAGACATATAGAATTAGCGTTCATACATCAAGCGTTGTACTTCTATTAAAGATCAATAAAACACTATATTTGTTCTTATTGATCGTATTACTTCTTGTTGACATACTGGTACGGCCCTGGATAAGATGATCTGCCTTGGATCACTTGAAGGAATGGATGTAGGGTGACCTAGAGGCTACTAGCACTCAGTTGGTCGATGGTCATATCTTCAGAGCTATGGAAAGGCTCCAAAGAAGCTTAGCTATTCTCTAAATACATGATAACTGGCTAGTGTCAGAGATTGATCACGATAGATCACTCTATCTAGTGTGATGATCAATGATCTTAGGCTGAACATAGAAAGCAAAAGGAACGAGTATGATGTGATCCTAGCCAAGATCGATCTCATTAGATGTAAGGAACATGGGATAATCCTTGCTATGCTAATAAGAGACTCAAGCATACAAGCTATGAGGATCGAATGGTAACATAAGAGGTGCAGAGAGTCTCTTGATACTCCTAGATTGAATTTGATGGATGTGACACACTAAAGAGAACAATCCTTGTCAATCTAAGTCTTAGAAAGATTTTTGATATATGCTTGATGTCCAATTCAGTCTTTCTGCTCTCTCTGAAAAAAAAATATAAAGCATATCCCTCAACATGCTGCTGAGGGATATGCTACTAATAGAGCTTGTAGTAAGTCTCATTTAATGGCTCATCTTTAGGAATCCTCAGTACCCTCTTGGTGAAATCAGCCACCCCCTTATTAGTAGCATATCCCTCAGCAGCATGTTGGTAAATAATAGGTTCTGGTGCATCATACTCTGGAGGATGTTGACGAAAATTTGATTGCTGATTGATGTCAAATGTCAGCCTCGCTTCTATTTGAGATGGGTGTCGATCGACATAAAGACGGTGTCGATCGACATAAAGACGGTGTCGATATATTATTGGTAGTTATACTCGATAAGTCATAGGTTCAAATAGGTTTCATTCAATGTCTGCGTATTGTCGATTGACACTAGCTGTCTTTCGAGAATCCACAGACTCTACAGGGATATCGATCGGTGCTCATCTGATGGTGTTGAACGAGACCAGTGCGTACTACCAAACAACATGGAACTTTTAACTTGAAATTCCACTCCTTGAAGTTTTGCATGCTTCACCACTTGCCAGAAATCATCATCTATGATGGCATTCACGTAGTGCTTCAGTCCAGCCTCACCTTTTCCTTTAACCAATGCTTCTTGTCTTCTTAAAACATCACAAGTCTTAATCACTTGTGTTTCCAGCTTCTTCACATGAGTGCTGAGGGCTTCAAACTTGTCATTCAGATTGTTGTACACATCATCCATCTTCTCATTGAAATCTACAACCAATTTATGCTGCCCCTCAAGAACCTGATCAATCATTGTTTCTAGTTTATTATCTTGAGTTGCTGCTTCAGGATACTGATAAGAGGATGCTCCATAGTTTCTTGTGAAGCCACCGTTGTTGCATTTGCTGAAGAGTTTCTGGTACTGCGAGCTTTAGTTGTTGATGTAGTTACTTCTTTGGCCAGCGCCATCTAAATTTTTGTTGCTCTACTAATTTCCAAACCTTTGATTCCGAAAACCAGTACCACTGACTTAATTCACATCCTCCTCCTCGCCCCTGTCACTTTCGGTATCCACAGCCTTTACATCCTCTGCTAACATGTTTCCTGAGAAGTTTGCGAAAACTGTCCAGCTTTGATTTAACTTCAGCCATCTGCTCCTTATCCAAGTGTCAGCCAATTTCTTCCTCTCAATAGCAGTATTCTTCGTGCTATTGCTAGACGCCAAGTTCTCAATAAGTCTCACAGCTTCTTCAAAATTTCCAGTGTCGAAGTTTTCCTCACTAGTTGTGTCTAGAGCCATCTGATAAATCAAATTGGTGCCTCTGAAGAAGGTACCTAGCAGTTGTACCTTTCTAAACCCATGGTGTGGACAGTCTCTCTGATATGACTTGAATCATATCCAAAAGCTCTTGAAAGACTCTATAGGCTCTTGAGTGAAAGTATCAATCCTGTTCCTCCAGTATTCGGGCGGTGCATTATCAAAAATATTATGCAGGAAGGCGTTTGTTATGGCTGTCTAGGATGTAAGAGATCTTGTTGGTAACTGCTTAAGCCAATAGGAAGCATACCCAGCAAGTAAGTACTTGAAGAAATTGCAAAGAAGGTAGTCATCAGGGACTCCATTGGCTTTGATAGCAGATACTAAATCCTCGAACCGCACCAGATGATTCATAAAATGCTCTCATGTGGGAGTCCATGATAAGGATGTTGTCCCATGGGTGAAAAGTAAGCAGACTTCAGCTCGAAATCGTGCCTTTGGAAAGTAGGAGACGGAATTGCAGACTTGTTGGCTAGTAGTGATGTGGACGGTTGTGATCAGCCAACATTCTGGATTGAACGGCCTGGACATTCTCAGCAACTGCAGCCGGAGCGATTAGTGCATCTCAGCATCATGATCTTCTAAAGAAGCTTCTTTTGAATCAGGGATTACACCCCGTGATCATCAAATCTCTGACCTGCTGCATTAGCAAATGACACTCAGAGAAATGAAGGTCTCCATTCGCATTCTGTATCAGTACAAGAGTCATGGCCATGTCACTTGCTTGCGGGTTGGTGCCAATCGGTGTTTGAGTAGTGGAGATCGTTGCTTGCTCACAAGTGGTGTCAATCGATGAAGAAGAGTTGTTGATCGATGCTGGTTGCTTCTCCTTGCGAATGGTATGTTCAAGTTTAACAAGATCTAAAACTGAAAAGTGGGAAATAACCCAAATAGAATATAGCGAGAACACATTCCCATAACGGTTAAATGAATTAAGTAAACCTATCTTAAATATTTAACAAAATAACGTCTTTTCGCTTTCTACTTAATTACCTTCCAAACCCCTCATCCAATAAGTCCCTCTCGGAAATATTATAGGGTAATTATTGAATTAACCGATTAGTAAGTTTATAGGATTTCATATTTCCCCAAAATCATCAATTATTGTATTTAACATTTACAAAAATAATTTAAAATCCAAAGTTATTGAGTTCATAATTTGTATTAGGTCATCAAAATTCTAACTTATTAGAAATAAAGATTTAGTCACTAAAATCTATCAAATAAAAATTGGTGGAATTATAAAAATAACTTATATGGTTAAAATTTAATGAATAAAAATATCACTTCCTATGATGATGTTTTTTGAAATTTCTTACAAAATAAATTCTTCTTTATTTTTCAGTTTTACATAAAAATAAAAATAAAAAATGAAATCAGATAAATAAAGTTTATATGAAAATATTATTTTGTATATTTATATATATTATTTAAATTAATAGGTAATCAAAATACAATTTTAAAGAATATAAATTTTCAGTAAAAATAAAATTCAAAGGTTAAAATATTTTTTTTAATATTATAACATTGATTTAAATCTTTTTAAAGAAATTGCAATAATTTTTCAACATTTACCTTAATTTTAGATTTTCTGGAACTTAGTAGGTATTCAAATTCTATAAAATTCCAAATCCAATGTTGTGATAAATTCTCCCTCTTTTTTCTTTTAATTAAAAAATTAAATTTTTTTTATTGAATTTTTGTTATTTGGCTTTTCTCATCCGCTCCTCCTCTTTCTCTTTAAATAGAGATCATGCAGACTGACATTTTATTCATCACCTGTTTTTCGACAAAGAGAGTGTTATAACTTAAATTCAGTTAAAGAAAATGGCTTCAAAGACTTTGATTCTGCTGGGTGTCTTTGCATTTCTTCTCGTTGTGTCAGAAATGGCCGCAGCATCTGCACAGAAGTCGGGTACGTAAAATTATTCTATATAAAATAAAAGTAGTTCCAGAGGCTGTGGTGCTAAAGTACTATTTCATAATTTCATCATACCATTTCGTCCGTTTTAAGTCCAGAAAGTTTGTTTGAATGCTAGTTAATTATTTGGACTTCCTAAGTCAAAACACATTTAAGTATGATGTTGTTGTCTACTTGTCTAGTAAGAAAAACGATATGTGTAGTAGCTAGGCGGTGTGAATATCTAACTCCCCCGTAGAGGAACCAGGTTTGTCTTTCGCTGGTAGGCTCTCCCGGAGATTAGTCGAGCCTTTAGGTTGGAATAGCCCAGTTTTATTAAAAAAGAAAAAAAGAAGACGATATGTATGATATTGAAACCTTTTATACGTATCAGGCCATCTCAAACCATTTAGATGTTCGGTGCAAATTTTATATTGAAGGTATATAATGATGCGATTTATCTTTTTTGACCAGAGATCAGAAATTATATATATTTGAATAGTTTTAAGCGAATTTTTTTTCAATAATCGGGGAGTGCAATGCACATATGCACGTGCTAAAAGATATCTTTGAAATAATATTGAGGTGCTTTGTTTTGGATATGTACGGTGAAAACAGAGAGTGAGGACACTGTGCAACCTGATCGATATGGTGGTGGCCATGGCGGAAATGAAGGTTACAACGGACGAGGAGGATATAACAGAGGAGGAGGACACAACGGTGGTGGAGGATACAACGGAGGTGGAGGATACAACGGGGGAGGAGGATACAACGGCGGTGGAGGATACAAGGGAGGAAGAGGAGGCCGCGGGGGACACGGAGGAAGAGGAGGCCACGGCGGACACGGTGCAGAAGCTGTGCAGACTCAGACTGGCAACTAAATCTATCAATACTTTAACCACCATGGATGATTTAATCTATGTATACACATGTGTGTATGACTATAAGTAAAACCATGGTGAGTTTGTAAAAGTTACTTAAGTCAAATAAAAGAAATTAGGTGAATAAAGTTTCGTAATGTAATGTCTCTATGTTCGAGTTGTAATATGCCCTCTTTGCAAAAATAAAATCGTTTGTAGTTTATGTTGGGAATTTTATACCAAAAAAGATATAAAATGGCTGAAAAATTCTTGTTTGGAGCCTTTCCTCTTTTATTTATTCAAATTATTATTTTTTAAATAGAAAGTATAACAAAAACAATTTGACACTACCTTTCTAACTAATTATTAACCGAACCACAATCAATTAGATCCAGACTACCAATCTAATCAAGATCCATTTACGGGATGCTTGTTTGTTTGGTTTCTAGATTTTAAATTTTAGATTTTGGTTTTTAGTTTTTGGTTTTTGGATTTAAGATTTTGATTCTTTGTTTTTAGTTTTGCAATATATTTTAGTTTTTTTAAAACCATGAATTATGATTTTATATATTTTTTTTTGTTTTTGGTTTTTGCTTATAAAATAATGAAATGAAAATATTATCGATAGTAAAATATTTATTGTGGAAATAATAAAATATAATATCATTACCAAAACACACATAATCCTGTTTAAAAAACAGCAAAAACAAATATAATTTATGTCTAAACGTAAACTTAAAAATTTAATTCTATGTTTAAATATAAGTCATATATACTTTGTTTTATAATTTTACTATATTTTATTAATATTTTTGTTTGAATTTGAAATATTAAAAATAAAATATTACTTATTATGAAAACAACAAATAATACAAAATATTACCACTTAAAATACATTTATTTATTAAATAAATTTATTTTAAAAGAGAAAATAATGCAAACTAAATAGATGAACCACAATTCATATATATATATATATATGACAATACATAATTAATGTAGTTCAAAAATGGCATACATAATTAAAAATTTTAAAAAATATAAAATAGTTATATTCCAAAAATATTCTATGTGAGATTGACAAGTGACTGAGTTGATCTGGACTGGGCTTGTCGTTCACAACTAGGCCTGGACGTTTGTAGTAAAGAAGAGCGATAAAGATTCTGCTGGGCCTCTGGTGAAAGAGTGAAGCCCAAGAGCTGAAGTTACACGTGCATATAAAAGGAGAATGATGAGAAGCAGAGGATAACACCTCATAACAACCTAACGGCCTTGTCTTCTTCTCATGTTATCCAGGTACCGAAGCAGATGATTCCACCACCGAAGCAGAGATAGTGAATTCCAGGTACCGATCCTGAAGGAGATGTACCCAAAGTATAGGGAACTCTAAAACTTCGTGTGGTTTCTTGTCAATTGTATTCTTTCGTGTTGCGTTCTGGGTTTTTTCAGTGTGTGTGTGGAGTCGCAATCTTCAAACAATGAGAGACATGAGAGATCGATAGAATCAAAGAGTTCGATAGTCAAGAGAAATCATTGAGATACAATACAAGTGTGTATTGAGATCGGATTCTTCTACAAGTGGTATCAGAGCTCGGCTAGGGCATTCGAAGGATCCAGAAGACCGGATCAAGGTCCGGATTCAGTAGAACGATCTGGTTCTACGAGGAGTAAAGATCGAGGAGCACCGATCAACGGGAAGAGGTTGATCGGGATTGTAAATTCTACTCTTATACTAAATTGATCTGATCTTGAATCTTTGGTTGTGCATCTAGTTGCTGTGGGATTGTTTTCTTGGTTATCTGCAGGTGACAAGAAGCGAGGAATCACACATCAAAGAGGATGGATCCGACGCCATGGAGGTTCGAGATCGAGAAGTTCGATAGGAAAGGTGACTTTGGACTTTGGAAATTCAAGATGATGACACAGTTAGAGATTCAAGGCCTGGTATCAGTACTCCAGAAAGAAACCAGTTTTGAATCTGATATAACAAAGCTAGAAGAAGGTGTCGAAGTAAAGAAAAACCTAAAGAAGGCAGAAAGAGATCTAAGAGTTAGGAGTCTATTCATCACTTGTCTTAGTGATGTAATCTTGAGGAAGATAATGAATGAGACTACAACTCTTAGAATGGTGAAAGCATTTGAGAGAGACTACCAATCAAAGTCTTTGCCAAACTTCATGTATCTCAAGAAGAAATTTTCTTGCTTCAGGATGGAAGAAAATAAACCAATGGAAGAGAACTTTTACTCCTCTTTCCTAAAGCTCCTAGCTGATTTGGCAAGTATCAAGATCTACTTCTCAGATGAAGATCAAGCCATTCAACTAATCTCTGGGCTGCCTACAGCCTATGAGCCATTGGTACATACCATACAGTATGGAACCAGGAAAGCCACGCTGACTGTCAACGAAGTCATCACTGCGGCATACTCCAAGGAGGCGGAGATAAAGCAGAAGAGGTTGACAACAAGAGGCATACACTCAAAGGATCTTTACAGTGAGTCAAGGGGATGAACATCGACCATAAATGATTCAGGAAACAACAAGCAATGGAACAACAAATTAAAGAGCAGATTTAGGCCTAAATCAGTAGGCAAGTATAATGTAAAACAAGATAAGACTTGTTGGATATGTGGAAGCGATGGACACTGGAAACTAGACTGTCCAGAACGCAAAAAAACATCTCACTCCTTAAATTTAGGAAACTCAGCAAACGTGGCAAAGGATCTTCCAGGGCCAATAGCCTTGACAGTCAGTCTGATAGTATCACATGAAAAGTGGGTGTTGGAATCAGGTTGCACTTTTCATATCACGCAACTAAGGGATCTTCTATCAGAGTTTGTGGAATTTGAAGGGAATAAAGTGATGATAGGAAAGAACTCATTCTGCATAGTTCGAGGAATGGGAAAAATAACCATAGACAACAAGGATGGATCATCGGTCACATTGAGTGAAGTTCGTTATATCCCAGAGATGGAGAGAAATTTGATATCCTATGGACAACTAGAACAGTCTGGTTGCAGCTACAATGGAAGGGACTATATGGTCAGGTTCTACAAAGGAGGCATGGAAGTGCTGTCTGGAATGTATAACAACTGATTATACTATCTCCAGGGCATTATAAGAAGACAAGAAGCAATCACAGCAGCAGGGAGTGTTGATCTCACGAAAAGATGGCACACAAGGCTTGCACATATGAGTCTTCGATCAATGGAAACGTTGGTTAGGAGATGATATCTGAAGAAGGAGGATGTAGGGACGCTTGAGTTCCCAAAGGCAAAACACACTACGAAGGCGGTTCTAGACTACATCCATTCTGATCTTTGGGGATCACCAAACACTATTTCCAACTTATCATGGGCTCAATACTTCCTAACCTTCACAAATGATTACTCTAAGAAAGTTTGGAATTATTTTCTGAAAGCTAAACATGAAGTGTTTAATTGTTTTGCAGAATGGAAAGCACTGGTGGAAAATCAAATATGCATGAAGATTAAAAGCTTAAGGGCTGATAACGGTTTGGAGTTTTGCAACCAAAAGTTTGATCAGCTGTGCAAGGAAGCCGATATAAGAAGACACAAGACATGGCTCTACACGCCTCAGCAAAATGGGATCTCAGAACGGATGAATATGACCATCATAGACAAAGTCACATCGATGTTAACTGGGACGGGTCTTGATGGAAGCAATTGGGCTGAAGCAGCGTCAATAGCAGTATATGTGATCAACAGGTCACCAAGTGCTTCAATCAAGTTTGAGATACCTGAGGAAAGATGGTCAGGGCACAAACTAGGGTATGGACATATGAGATGTTTTCGTTGTATTGTGTATGTTCATCAAGTCATAGAAAAGACGAGTCCTAGAGCAGCTAGAGGAATCTTCTTGGGCTATGCTGAAGGGACACGAGGATATATAATATGGTTGTTTGAGGAGCAGAAGGTCTCTGTCAGCAAAGACGTAGTGTTCAATGAAGAGAAACTATTCAAGGATCTTGAGAAGGAACAAGTGAGTGTTGAAGAAAGATCCGAGTCAAAGGTTACAAACAAAAGAGTCACTTTCCGAAGTGTGCTGGAAGACATATGTGAAGGGGAGAGTTCAAACTCAGGTGGAGCTTCAGTGGAAGCTCAAGTTCAAGATCAGAACACTACATGAAAGAATATTGCAGATTCGAAAGATGATACTGAGTCAGAATCAGGAAATTCTTGTGATGAACAAGATGAATTAGGAACCTATGTGCTTGCTCGGGATATAGTAAGGTTATAAGACCACCATCTAAGTTCGAAACGCCGACTTTTCTGGCGTACGCATTGGCGAGCTCAGAAGACATAGAGATGGAGGAGCCTAAGACCTATCAGGAAGCTTTGAAAAGAAAAGATTGGAAGCTCTGGAATGGAGCAGCAGATGAGGAAATGGAGTTACTAAAAAATAATCATACTTGGGATTATGCAGAAAGACCAAAGGATCATAAGGTGATCGGAAATAAGTGGATCTTCAAGCTGAAACCAGAATCCCAAGAGAGAATCAGCCACCAAGATACAAGGGAAGGTTGGTGGCTAATCTCACTCAAATTACCTAAGGAGTGAATTACTCTCTCAAATAAGAAGTTCAATTGTAGTACTTAGGGATCAAATTCTCAGGGAGCTAGGGAACCTAATAAATCTAATTAAATTAATTAATCTAGGTTGATTATGATTAAATGTAAAAGACATGTTTGTGAGCAAGGCAGTTGCTCAATTGATTGATTGGGGGTTTTGGTACTTAGATGAAAGTAGCTAGACTTAGGGTTTTTATTCAGGTAATCAGGATTATAATCCTACAGATGCCTAATAAGTTGTATGCATGATATTATAGAGCTCAACACTTATATAAAAACCATTTGGCTCTCGCTTTCTAGGTCTGTCTATTGACCAGTGTCAATCGATGATTCATAGGAATATCGATTGATACACTTGTTGAAACGTCGACAGATGATTCGATTGGAATATCGATCGACACTCTTGGTCAAGCTTTAGCGTGCAGGTTGAATGTGCTCACTAAGCTTCCTAGATCACCTCTCGCCTCACTCTAGCAATCTAGCTCAATTAGGATGGATTCAGGGTGAGATTGATAGACCATGGTTTGGCCCACTTTCACCCATGGTTTATAGGTGTTTTTACTACTAATTATTATATTATAGAGTCTATTTATTATATTTATAAGATCAGGAGTGATTTGGAGATAAGTGATGATTTGGAGCATTTTGGAGATATTGGAGCAAGCACCCAAGATGACCATTGAGCTTGACCATCGGTCGATATTGAGGAACAAATATCGATCGATGTTCTGATGTGAACATCGATCGACAGCGAAGCGCGCAGAAAGCCCGTTTGGTCATAGCCGACTTGAAGCCCAAGTCTTCACCAATTTACAAGATTACCCATGACGAGGTTTAACCTAATTGTATAAGTTTTGCCACCATGTTAGAGACAAAAGTGTGATTTCTTGTGTTTCTAGTTTTACTATTATCAGCAAAAGGTTTTTAGGATTTTGATAGATTGGAGAGAAGATCCAAAGTTATATTTGTGATTGGAACTCCATTGATGTCTATTTACTATTCTAATGAAGTTTTCTTACCTAATTGATGTTTTGAATTGCTTGGCCATGTCTGAGTAGTTCCATTGTTAGATTTTAACGTTTAAAAGGTTATGAGGGATTAACCCTAACAATAGATTGCTGAGTTGTGATAAAATCATTAGGATTGTCATTAATGCCTGATTCTAGATTAGCTACCTAGAACTTGCCCTTGGATTGGTAGATAAAAGCGATAGCTTCATTCTCATCCTGAATAATTCTAATTGAGCTAAGATTCTTGCTAAGAGTAATGCGAGAGCTGATCTAGTGAGCTTAATGAACATCATTCAACCCACGCATAAAGCTTAACTAGAAGCGCGTCGATTGATATCCGTACTGGATAATCGATCGACGGAGTGAAAGGTGTATCGATCGATATCCCTATAGAATAATCGATCGACACTTGCTATTGATCGAACACATTTGTTTGGGTCATTAGATCTAGTTAATAGACAAGTCCAGAAACGCGAGAGCTGATCAACTTGTTGCTTAGTAGTTGAGCTCTACATTATAATGCATGCAACTCATTAGGCATCTGTAGGATTATAATTCCAAGTTTCCTGAATAAAAACCCTAAGTCTAGCTATTTCCTTTTAAGCAACAAAACCTCAACCAATCAATCGAGCAATTACTTGCTCGATAAAACTGCAAATTTACATTTTAATCATTAAACCATCCAACTTAACAAATCCGATTAGATTTATTAGGTTCCCTAGCTCTTGTGGATTTGATCCCTAAGTACTGAAATTGAACCTCTTATTTGAGAGAGTAAATTCACTCTTTAGGGTAATATAAGTGATATGAGAGATGCAAGCTATCGCTTTTGTCTACAACTCCTAGGTAGCTAATCTAGAAGTAAGCATTAATGACAATCCTAAAGATGAATATCACAACTTAGCAATCTATAGTTGGGGCTAATCCCTCATAATCCTATTTAAACTCTAAATCTAACAAAGAGAACTACTAAGACATGGCTAAGCAATTCATAACAACAATAAGGTATAAAAACTGCATAGATAAATAGATAGATATCAATGGAATTCCAATCACAAATCTCTTTGGATCTTCTCTCCAATCTATTAAAAATCCTTGAAAATCTTTAGCTTTGAAAATAGTAAAACAAGAAAGAACACTTTTTCTCTAACATGTTGGCAAAGCTTATATAATTAGATTAAAACTCGTCAGGGGTAATCTTGTAAATTGGTGAAGACTTGGGCTCTAAGTCAGCTGGGTCAAAACGGGCTTTCTGCTCGCTTCGCTGTTGATCGATGTCAAGATGTGAACATCGATCGATTATTCTTCCCCAATATCGACCGATGGTCGTGCTCGATGGTCAGCTCGGATGCTTTCTCCAAATATCTCCAAAATGCTCCAAAATCATCACTTTCTTCCAAAATACTAAATAGACTCTAGAATTAATAAATAGTAGTTAAAACAATTATAAACCATGGGTAAAAGTGGGTCAAATCCATGGTCTATCAGTGGCAAAAGGATATGCTCAAGTTGAGGGTGTAAAGTACAACGAGGTCCTTGCTCCGGTAGTCAAACATGTATCAATACAGTTTCTACTATCTGCGGTGGCTCACTTCGATCTAGAACTGTAGCAGCTATATGTCAAAACAGTATTTCTACATGGGGTGCTAAGGGAACGAGTCTACATGGAGCAGCCAGAGGGATACATGAAGAAAGGAAAATAAAATATGGTATGTTTTCTCAGGAAATCTCTCTACGAACTGAATCAGTCACCTAGAGAATGGAATGATTGGTAAGAGAAAACTTACCTGCTTCGACGGGGTATCGTTGATTGATGTCACTCAAATTATCCTATGGAGTGAATTAGTCTCTCAAATAAGAAGTTTAGTTGTAGTACTTAGGGATCAAATCCACAAGGAGCTAGGGAACCTAATAAATCTAATCAAAATTGTTAAGCTAGGCTGTTTAATGTTTTAAATGTAAAGTTGCAAGTTTGTGAGCAAGTAATTACTCGATTGATTGATTGGGGTTTTGGTACTTAAATGAAAATAGCTAGACTTAGGGTTTTTATTCAGGTAATCAGGATTATAATCCTACGGATGCCTAATTAGTTGTATGCTTGATATTATAGAGCTCAACACTTAATAACAAACCCTTAGGCTTTCGCTTTCTACGTTTGTCTATTGACCAGTGTCGATCGATTATTCTATAGGAATATCGATTGATACACTTGTTGAAACGTCGACCGATTATTTGATAGGAATATCGATCGACGCTCTTGGTCAAACATTAATGTACGGATTGAACATGCTCACAAAGCTTACTAGATCAGCTCTCGCTTATTCTAGCAAGTCTCAGCTCAGTTAGGATGGATTCAAGGTGAGATGCAAGCAATCGCTTATGTCTACAATTCCTAGGGAAAGCTCTAGGTAGCTAATCTTGAGACATGCATTAATGACAATCCTAATGATGAATATCACAACTTAGCAATCTATAGTTGGGGCTAGTTCCTCATAACTTATTTACACCCTAAAATCTAGCAAGAGAACTATTCAGACATGGCCAAGCAATTCATAACATCAATAAGGTATAAAAAATTCATTGATAAATAGATAGGTATCAATGGAGTTCTAATCACAAATCTCTTTGGATCTTCTCTCCAATCTACTAAAAATCCTAGAAAACCTTTGCTGTAAAATCAATAAAACAAGAAAGCACACTTTGCCTCTAACATGTTGGCAAAGTGATATACCATGAATTTCACCCATTTTTAGTCATGGTATATAAGTGTTTTAAGATCTATTTACTATGTTTTAGAGTCTTTTCAAAGCAATTACAGGTTCAGTTACTTAATAGAAGGAAATGATGCTTTTGGGACGCTTTGGAGTAGTTTTACGCGTACAGCATCGATCGACGCTTGAAGAGCAATATCGATCGACCTGAGCCAATTCAAATCGATCGATAACCGTTGAGCGACATCGATCGATAACCGTTGAGCGACATCGATCGATGTTGGATCACCCGAGGATTAATCACGAAATTTGAAGATTTCATTTCCTAAAAGTTTATTAATTGTAACCTAAGCCCTTAGCCGCCTGTGAGGCTATATGTACTAGGGTTTTGTATCATTTTAGAGGCAGACTGGCCTAAAGACCTAGTTTGGAGATGGAGCATTTTGGCTACTATTAGGAGATCTTAGGATTTAGAGAGATCGATCTCAGACTGCATAACAGAGAAGATCATGAACTCCTTTATTTCTATTACTCTTACTTTCTATGTTCAATATTTCATTTGACTTTTATTCAAACCATCATGACTTTGTCTCTCATGAATATGTCTGAGTAAACCCAATTGTTAGATTTATGTTTCTCATAAAGGTTGAAAATATGTGCTGCTAATAAGATTGTTAAAAAGGTGTTTTGATAGTTCTTTCATGCTTGTTGAACTTAATGGTAAAATTAGGATTGATCACCCTCATTTTAGACCTTAGGATTAATTGAGATAACCAACCGTTACCTTCAATACCTGAATTAGCCAGCATGATCTAACTGACTAGATAACAACGAGAGTTGGACTAGAAGGTTAGAGAACAGATTCAAACCCGCTCACAAAGCTTGCTAGAAGAACCCTCGATCGACGCGACTAACGTTGTGTCGATCAATTGTTTGAAAGGTGTATCGAACGATGTGCATAAAGTCACATCGATCGACTCTTTCTCGAGATCAATAGACGACAGTTGAGATCCGAGATCTAGTAAAGAAACCCATCTGGTTCACCATTGTTTGAGTTCATAAACCGTCAAACCCTTTAGTCTAAACTAAGTTACATGCTTTTCATACCTGAGAATTTGCCTAAGTCTAGCTGGTTTCCCATCCTTAAAACAACTTCAACTTAAACCGCCGAACAATTACCTTATTCGACTCATCATTTACTGCTTTTAAGCAAATAAACCTCTTAGTCTATCTTTATTTCTAATACCTTAGATATGTTGAGTAATCCTAGAGTCCTTGTGGATTCGATCCCTAAGTACTACATCTGAACCTCTTATCTGAGAGAGTAATTCACTCATTAGGGTAATTTAAGTGATATCAAATTTGGTGCCGTTGCCGGAGACTCTTTCTTATTACCATTAGATTTAATTTAGAATTTAGTATAGACTTGTTACGAAAAACTTGCTAAGTTTTCTTTCTTTCTCTGTCTACGCAAACACTAAGAATGGAGAACATAGAACTCGGCCGAGCATCGATCGACGAAGATGTAATGATATTGAGCGACGTGGAAACCGAAGAATCGACTGACACGGAGCTCCCGACATCGATCGACACCGAGCTCCCGATATCGATCGACACCGCCCAGCCGGAAGCAGGTAAGTCTTCTCTTACCGAGCTTATTAATGAGGAAGTAGTCCAAACTGAACCAATAGGTCAATTAAGCAATGAAACTAGCCAAACTAAACAGGGGACTGAAATCCCTGTTAAGATAAATCCCACCTTGATAAAAGGTGAAGAGATAAAATTGCCTATGCAAGACTACCTAGACCCTGGTAGAACCTATTCCAATAGGTCCGCTATTAAAATACCAGGAGACGATACCAAGAAATCTAGGTTTAATGCAGATTACTACTGTATGGTTCGTCGAAACCCATTTCGTGGATCTCTCTCTGAGCACCCACAAGATCACATCGAAGGTTTGGAAGAATTAATCCCAGATGAATACAATCGTTGCAAACTATTCTCATTTTCCTTAGAGGGAGAAGCTCTCAGATGGCTAAACTGTTTAACAACAGGATCCCTTACTTGTTGGGAACAGATTAGAAATGCCTTTCTTAAGAAATTTTTCGATGATGATCGCTATTGGGACATAAGGAGACAAATCTTTACATTCTGCCAAGATCCACGTGAATCGTTTAAAAACGCCTGGGGAAGATTCAAGAGCTATGAACTTGAATGTCCCCATCATGGTTATTCAGAACCACAATTCCTTAACATCTTCTATGGAGGTGTTAACTTGAGCTACAAAACCACACTCGACACGGCGAGTGAAGGAAATTTCGTCACTAGGAGCCCCGAAGATGGTAGACGCCTTATCAAAAATGTAGCAACGGGAAAATCCTATGAAAAGATGGATAAAGAAATAGGAAATTCGATAAATTCAAAAGATAATTCAGATTTGGAAGAGATCAAGAATTCCATCAATTCACTCCACTCTTTTCTTCAGAATCAACACCTATCTGATATAGCCCAGATCGAAGATGATGCCTTGTTCGATATGGAAAATCAATTAGAAGAAGAGGCAAGCTATTCAGCCCCCTATTCTGTGTTTAACATTGTTAGTTTCACCAAAGCCTATGACATTGCTGTGAAATCACGCACTGGAAAGGAAAAGTTCAATATCAGACAAGCACTTACTGGCAACAGTAAAGCGAAGTCAGTTTTTTACGGAAAAATAAATATGGTTTACGGAAAGTTAATGGAAAAGGCAGATTCTTTGGGTGAACTTATCTGAAACTTAGAAAGTCAAGTAGCTGAAATTGTGACTGCCATCAAAAGAGAAACAAGACGTCTTCCCGGGGGAACTGATTTAAACTCGAAACGTCAAGTCAGTGCCGTAATGTTGCGTAGTGGGAAACGTCTTGCGACAAACACGAAGACCAACACCGAAATTGGCAATTCTGCCAATGCTGATGAAACATGCAAGAGCGATTCTCAGCCTATATACTTCTTGATGACCCTGACCCAAATCTTCTCGCGAAAACGGGAAGTCTACCACTGAGATTAATAAGGAAAAGACTATAGATTTCGAAGTAGAAGACGGCGGAAATTAAGGCCGAAATCGATCGACAGAATGGCATCCACGTTGACCGACCAGTGGATCCTGTCGTCGATCAACATCCGAATAACCCTATCGATCGACGTCCCACTCGACCTGAACCAACGATTGAGAGAGTCTATAGAACCCTACCCCCATACCCTCCTAAATCGCAGACTAAGAAATCATTAGAATATGCGTTCTGCAAGAAAGCATTGGATAAACTTACTATGGAGATGTCCCTTAGTGATGCTATGAAAATAGCACTCTCGATAAAGAAGTATGTGAAGGATATGACGTCTCCAAATTATCCAACTGCTGAACATAGCGTGTTGATGGTGTCAGAGGAAGTAAGCGCCATGATTCAAGGAGAAGCTCCAGCTAAGAGGCCTGATCCTGGTAGTTTCGTCCTAGATTGCAATATACAGAACACGCGTTTTCCTCGATCACTATGTGATCTTGGCCCTAGCGTAAATCTTATGCCTTACTCCGTTGCAGTAACCTTGGGTTATAATGAGTTTATGACAACTCCGATAACCTTGGTTCTAGCTGATCGATCTATCAGAGTACCTGAAGGAATTCTCGAAGACATTCCCGTAAAAATTAATAATTGCTTCGTGTCTACGGATTTTGTTGTGTTAAAATACAGACAGGAACCAAAAGACCCCCTCATTCTGGGTCGGCCATTCCTAGCTACAGCTGGAGCGATCATTGATGTGAAAGAAGGATGGATAAATTTGAACATCGGGGACATCTCGATGATCTTTGATATGAAAAAGCTAATCAAGCGACCCTTTATATATGACCAAGCCTTCTATGTGGAAGAAGTTTCTGACCTGGAAAAAGAATCTTTCATAGACATGTGCTCAGACGACCCCTTAGAAAATGCCCTTACCCATATAGAAAGGGAGATCTTCAGCATAGATAACAGAACAGACGATTACGTGCGACTGATGGATGCAAGTATCGAGGTTGCGAACATCGAAGAAGATGATGACTCAGACATTATCGTCGATCGATACCTCAGGGAGGCCATCGATCGACAACCATCTTCATTATCTAATTGGTCTAAAGACAAAGCACCAAAAGTTGAATTAAAACCCCTCCCCAATGGTCTTAAATATGCATTTCTTTATGACCAATCCTGTCCTGTTATTGTCAATGCTAATCTTACTAGTGGAGAACTTGCTTTATTATTAAATAAACTACGCAAGTACAGGAAAGAAATCGGGTACTCTCTCGATGATATTCCTGGTATTTCTCCTGATCTCGGCATGCACCGTATTCATTTGGAAGACGACGTAAAAACGTCGGTAGAACAGCAAAGGAGATTAAACCCTTATTTAAAGAAGTAGGCAAAAAGGAAATTATTAAACTCCTATATGCTAGAGTTATCTATCCTATTTCGGATAGTAAATGGGTAAGCCCCGTACATGTTACCCAAAAAGGGAGGTATTACAGTAGTGAAGAACGAAAACGATGAACTCATCCCGACCCGTACCGTTACTGGACATAGGATGTGTATCGACTATAGGAAATTAAATGCTGCTACTACGAAAGATCACTTTCCCCTGCCCTTTATTGATCAAATGCTGGAGCGTTTAGCCAATCACCAATATTATTGTTTTCTTGATGGATATTCCGGATTCTTTCAAATTCCCATACATCCGGATGATCAAGAAAATACGACCTTTACATGCCCCTATGGAATATTTGCGTATCGCAGAATGCCATTTGGTCTTTGTAATGCTCCCGCAGCTTTCCACGTTGCATGATGTCAATCTTTACAAACATGATTGAGGACTTTATGGAAGTCTTTATGGATGACTTTTCAGTCTACGGATCAAATTTTAAGAGTTGTCTCGATAATTTATGCAAGGTATTGGAAAGATGCGAAGAAAAGAACCTTGTCCTAAATTGGGAAAAATGCCATTTTATGGTTAACGATGGCATCATATTAGGACATAAGGTTTCCGCCGCTGGTATAGAGGTAGATTGAGCTAAAATCAAGGTAATGACCGGTCTACCCGCACCCAAAAATGTAAAAGACGTGCAAATTTTTCTCGGACACGCCGGATTTTATAGGAGGTTTATACAAGATTTTAGGAAGATCGCTAGACCTTTAAATAACCTCTTGTGAAAGGAAGTAAAGTTTGACTTTACCCCAGAATGCATGAAAACTTTCAATGATTTAAAAAAATCCCTTATTACTGCCCCCGTCGTTCAAGCCCTTGACAGGAATCTCCCTTTTGAGATCATGTTCGATGCGAGTGATTTTGCGATAGGAGCAGTTTTGGGCCAAAGGAAAGATAAAAAGTTGCATGTCATCTACTATGCCAGTCGTACGCTTGATGAAGCGCAACGGAATTATGCAACAACAGAAAAAGAACTACTCGCTGTAGTCTATGTATTTGAAAAATTCCGTCAATATTTAATTGGCACACATGTGATAGTTCACACTGGCCACGCTGCCATTAAATTTTTGATGCAAAAGAAAGATGCAAAACCTCGACTCATACGCTGGATTTTACTACTCCAAGAGTTTGATATTGAAATTAAAAACAAACGAGGAGTAGATAATGAAGTCGCTGACCATCTTTCTCGAATCAGAATAGAGGATAACGTCCCAATAGACCATTTCTTCCCAACAGAGAACGCTGCACACATAGGCACATCTTTCGTAGGTCAAATATCTCTCACTTCTAATGAGACATCGATCGATGTGAAAGAAAACATATCGATCGATTCAAGTAGTGATACATCGATCGATAACGACAGTATCGCAACACCTCGATTCCCTAGTAACCACATTCACAGCACCTCGTCTATAAAAATAAATATTGACATAACGGTTAACGTTGCTGGTGATAAGATAAATCTTACACCTGATGAAGAATCGCAACGGGAGGTGCACGCAATTGGAAGGAAATCAAAAGATCGACCCTGGTTTGCTGATATAGTTAACTATTTGGCAGCCGAAGTCGAGCCTGAAGAACTCAAGGGATATATGAGGAAGAAATTCTTCAGAGATGTTAGAAGATATCATTGGGATGAACCATACCTCTACAGGCATTGCTCTGATGGGATATACAGACGATGCGTATCCGAAGCTGAAATTCCAGACATTATATACCAATGTCATTGATCTGACTATGCAGGACATTTTGCCACCTATAAAACGGTTTCGAAAATCCTTCAAGCATGATTCTTGTGGCAGAAGACTTTTCGCTATGTCCATGCATTTATAACACAATGTGACAGATGCCAAAGACGAGGAAAAATCAGCAAAAGACACGAAATGGAACAGAAGTTCATTCTGGAAGTAGAAGTCTTTTATTGCTGGGGGATTGATTTCATGGGTCCTTTCCATCCTCATACGGAAACAAGTATATACTAGTCGCTCTAGACTACGTATCCAAATGGGTTGAAGAAATAGCTTCCCCAACCAATGACGCATCTGTCGTTATTAAGCTTTTCAAGAGCATAATCTTCCCACGGTTTGGAGTTCCTAGAATAGTCATCAGTGACGGTGGAACCCATTTCATCAATAAGGTCTTTGATTGATTACTTAAAAAGAACGGTGTTCAGCATAGAGTAGCTACGCCCTACCACCCACAAACCAGTGAACAAGTAGAAGTCTCTAATCGGCAAATCAAAGAAATTCTAGAGAAAACTGTAGAAATTTCCAGAAGGGATTGGTCTAGGAAACTAGATAATGCACTTTAGGCCTATAGGACTGCCTATAAGACACCGTTGGGAACAACACCATTCCACCTCCTTTTTGGCAAATCCTGTCATTTACCAGTCGAACTGGAGCATAAAGCAGCTTGGGCCACTAAACTTCTGAATTTTATTTTGATATAAGCCTGCTACTGAAAGGAGACTCATCCAGCTTAACGAGCTTGATGAAATCAGACATTTAGCCTATGAGAATTCGAAACTATATAAAGAAAGAACTAAAGCACACCACGATAGGAAGATCTTATCCCGACACTTTGAACCGGATGATCAAGTCCTTCTTTATAACTCTCGGCTAACGTTATTTCCTGGGAAGCTTAGATCTCGTTGGTCCAGACCATTCACAGTAACAGACGTAAAACCCTCCGGAGCCATAACTCTAAAAAGTGATAAAGGGGATGAGTTTACAGTGAACAGCCAACGAGTAAAACATTATTGCGAAAAGCCACCAGCGAATCAGCCAATTATTCTAAGAACCCCTGATAACTAGTTTATTCAGGAAGTCGAGCTAAAGACTTTAAATTAAAGTGCTGAATGGGAGGCAACCCATTTTCTTTCAAAAAAAAAATAATAAAAAAAATATATAAAATTTTTTCATTTTCTCGTAATTTTATTTATATCTATATTTATATCTTGGTAATAGTATAACATTAGGAGTAATAGAAATTAGGAGTAGTTCATTTGGAGAAATATCGATTGATGTAGTTGTTCTGCCATCGATCGATGCGGACATATCGAGGGTTAATCTCATTTAACTCGACATCCGCCTCTTTCTCTCTCTCATTCGCAAAACCCTAACGAAATCAAAACATCTCTTTTCTCTCTCGATTCTTGACGGATTTCTTCCGTTTCTCGGTCTAATCCACTCGATTTCTCATTCTCTATCTGTTTAGTTCATTCACTCACCCGATCTACAAGTTTGACTTCGAAATTCTCTTTTATTAGGAATTTTTAGAGTTGAGTTTTGAGATGAACTAGAACTTATGATTAGGCGTGAATTTGGGATGGTTTTGAAGTTTCTAACGATTATCTAGTGTCAGGATTGTGAATCTTATGATGTTGATACCTTGAAAGTTTGATTTGGACTTGAATGATTTTTGCAGGTTTCGCGATTCGACATCGATCGACATGAACTTTATAGCATCGATCGATATCCTTATTATCGACTAACCTTAATGACATATATCGATCGATGTCTCACATACTTCATCGATCGATATCAAGATATATTGATAACACTATCTCACTCCTAGTCTCTTTTCTGTTTGTTTTCAGATGAGCTCCGACGCAGCCGCAGACAGACGTGAGAGGAGGACGAAGAGGAGATTCGACGAAGCTAGCACCTCCGTACAGCACCGCGACCCTTGCCTTGTGACGATAAAACACCCATCGACACAGTCGAGCCGTTCGCTGACCCGAAGAAAGCGGTCAACAGCAAGGAGTGCATCAACCTCATGCTCAAAGACGAGTGGGACGACTACTACGACAGCTTGTTCTACAATGCTTGGCTTGGCTTCTCTATCGAGCCCACACGGTTCATCGATCCATACATCTTACGGAAGCTACGGATCGAGACAGACATCAAAGAGATGATCGCGCATACGATCTCCACGTCGACTTGGTCAGACAGTTTATGGCCACAGTCGATTTTACCTACAGCACCTCGAGGGTGCGGGTAGCAGGAGATGGTACACTGACCTTCTTTGCCAGGGGGATTTGATACAGGATCTCCATCCCCGAACTCTGCCGCATCTACGGTTTCGATGAGACTGCAACCCCGAGCAAGCTCCCACCCTTCCTAGGCCTCGACAATTTCTGGGAGATAATCGGCACGGGAGCGTGGGACTCCAACACCGCCACACAGACAGATATACATCACCCTACCCTCTGGTACTTTCTACGGGCTCTTGCAAACACGTTGGTTTGCAAGATGGAGCCCAACAAGGTGAGGATACAGGAGCTTACACTACTCTTCTGTGGAGTAAACGGCTGGTGGACCTGACTCATCTCGATGAGAACAACGACGTCGTGACTCCAAACCTTGGAGTAATTTTTGCTGCGCATTTGGTGGAATTGAAGAAAAAGCCCTTCACGGGCAAAGGCAGGAAGAAGGAGACGGTTGGGAGTTTGCTGACACCATCTTTGAGTATCTAGGCATCCGCCTAGACCCGAGCACAGCTGACCGCTCCCACCGCTTCATGGACAAGCCACCCTGATGAACTCAGGTTGGCTCAAGGACGGACTTCTCTGGAGTTTCAGGATCGGGAACCAGCACCGCCTACTGCAGATGCCGAACAGGACGATCACAGACTTCAATTACAGTGTCGAGAGACTCTGGTTCATGCCCGATGCCCAGCTCCTCCGCGATCTTCCGGCCATCCCGCGCAGACCTCCCGGAGTGCGTTGAGCCAGAGCCACACAGGGACCACCAGAGGCACTCTTCCTGACTTCCCGCACATACCAGATATCCCTATGCGCGATCATGGAGACTTTCAGAA